>NC_056745.1:1375087356-1375299856 GCF_019279795.1 Protopterus annectens | reverse complement strand
CTATGAGGCCCTTTTGGAGGATGCTTGTGTCGGCTGGAGAGTCGATTATGGCACCCAGTTTGCAGTCATCTGCGAACTTGGTCAGACACAGTCCTTCCGTGTTGGCCTGTACCTCCGAGAAATATATACCGAACAAGAGAGGCCCCAGGATTGAGCCTTGTGGGATGCCACTTGTAACTGGTTTGGAGTCTGGCATGGCTCCAGCAATTCTAAACATGTGGGTTCTGTCCTTGAGCCAGTTTGCAACCCATCCAGTGACATAGGGGTTTATATTTAAGCTGGTGAGCTTATCTATAATGCCCAAGTGGGGTATTGTATCGAAGGCTTTTGCGAGGTCCAGGTAGGCTGTGTGGACCACCTTCCCCTCGTCAATGGCCTTGATGACTGTTTCAAAGAAATTGACCAGGTTTAAGAGGCAGGATCTGCCCTTAACAAAGCCGAACTGGGTAGGATCCAGTGTCTGTAGGTCCCCAATATCTTTATTTATGAGGTCCATGATGATCCTTTCCATAGCTTTGCAGACCAAGCTAGTCAGGCTTATGGGGCGATAGTTTCCAGGATCCGTTGAGGCACCACCTTTGTGGAGAGGGACCACTGTTGCTGTATGCCACTCTTTGGGTACATATCCTGTAGTAAGGCTGAGATTGAACAATAGTTTTTGTTTGGATTTAGCTCTTCTTGGAGTTCATGTAGGACGCAGCCTGGGACACCGTCTGGCCCATTGATGCTGTGTTTTTTGCTTTGGAGAGGGTGGCTCTTACCTGAGCATCTGAGATGTTGGGGGGGCAGCACTCTGCTGGGATAGATATTTGCCCTTTTGGTGGGGAGGGCGAGGGAGTTTGCACTGAACCTGTCAGCTAGGATGTTGGCAATGTCTGTGGGTTTGGTGTATTTTTTGTCATTTTGGACTAATTCTGAGCATATCTGGGAATTCCCACCCAGGTTCCTAACATAACTAAAGAAAGCCTTGTGATTATCCTTAGTGTCCTGTGCAATCTTTCTCTCGAAGCTGGCCTTAGATGATTTTATGAGTGCCAGTAGTTTTTTGCTAATACTGATCAGAGATGCCTTCCCTTTTTGTGATTTTGCTTTATCATGTAGTAGCTTCCTCCTTCTATTGTATAGTTTGTTTATGGCTGGGGTCCACCAGACAGGACATCTGCCTTTGGAGGATTGGGTCTTGGTTTTATTTGGGATTGCATGATCCATGCATTCCTGAAGGTGTTCATAGAATGCGTTTATAAAGGATTCTGCAGTCTGGGCCATATTTTCCACAGGCCTGGGGGCTTTGAAGGATTCCACCATGGTTTTGAGGAGTGTGAAATTGGCTTTAGAGAAGTTTTTCACTGTGGTTTTCTGGGCAGGGGGTGGAGTCGGGATGTGAATATCCAGTGAGATTAGTTTATGGTCTGATCTTATCAGTGAGTAATACACTTCTGTTCTGGAGCATAGCGTCCCCATGTTGGTGATGATCAGGTCCAGTATGTATTCCCCTCTTGTGGGAGTGGTAACAAGCTGTTCCATAGCATTTGAGTTTATAAATTCTAGGAACCTTTGAGCTAGGGTGTTGGAGCTAGAGTAATGCTTCCAGTCTATGTTTGGGTAGTTGAAGTTGCCCAATATAATGGTGTTTGGAGAGACCTTCATATTTTCCAGTGTTCTCAAGAAGGCCGAGTGGGGTTCCTGGGTTTGGGAGGGTGGTCTGTAGCAGACTATAAACTGGAAGGCAGTTTTACCCACTGTTAGTTGCACATGGATAGTCTCTGATGCTTCATGCTGTGCCACCAACCTGGAGGTGTGGGTATCTTTGACGAATATTGATACTCTCCCTCCTTTTGTGGTTCGGTCCAAGGTTTGGGGCCGAAAAGCATCGTATGATGTATAACCTGGTAGTGCTGGGGTGCTCTTGGGAGCCTTGAACCAGGTTTCTGTTACTGCACAGATATCGATGTTCTCCATGCTAAGGAGAGTTTTGAGTGCGTGCATCTTGAGGTTTAGACTTCTGGTGTTGAGTAGCATTACTCTTAGTTTCTTATCCCTTGTGATACCTCTGGAGGTGGGTTTGTCTTTTGAGCCTTGCCTAAAAAAGGCACTATGGGGGTATCAAGAGCCTTTGCCAATATACGAAAGCCCAGGGGTGTCAGGTGCAAGCCATCCCTAGCGAAGCATCGTGGCTTGTCGAGCATGTCATCCCAGGCTGACAGGCATTGGATCCCCTTTGAATGACACCAATACTTAAGCCAATTGTTGAAATTGATCATCTTGTCTTCATATTGTGGCATCATTCTTGGCAAGGGTAAGATGCTACTCAAGGTCAGGGTCATACCAGCCTGGGCTACATGCTCAGAGAGCTCCTTGATGTCTCTTTTCATGTAGTCCAGGGAGGTAAGTCTCAGGTAATTCACACCAGCATGGACAATGACTGAGTCATATTTGTACTTGCCTTGGAGTGACCTGAGTGCTTGTGTTATGTGGTGGATCCTAGCGCCCGACAGGCAGCTCACTGTGACCTTCTCCTTGTTCAGCCTGGTGAGCGGGACGTCAGTGTGCCTGATGATAGAGTCACCTATTACAAGTGTATCAGGTGTGTTGTTTAGCCTTAAGGGTTGTGACTGTTCGGCACACTGGCTTTGTGAGCTATGTGTTGCACGTGTTTTGTTTTGGGGTAGCAGTTGCTTGGGTGTCTGCTTTGGAGGTCTCTGCTGCTTAGGCAGATTTTTATTTAGAGCCTGCGAGTATGTTTTTGTGTGTTTAAGTGTTTGGTTTGCTGTCATGGTAGGTCTATGTGAGACTGGAATTCTAGTGAGTGTGGTTTCCTTCTCCTTCTGACTGGTTACGCCAGTACTGAGTTGAGAGCGCTTAGCCTACAGTTTGGCTATATGGTTGCATCTCTCACATGTGTTGGAATTTGTTTGGAGGAGGAGAGGGTTGTCTCTGTACATGAGGCAGTTGTAACATTGCCTCAAGATTCCCAGATTCACCAGCTGGACCGGAGAGGAGATTGACAACTGACCTTTGGACATGCTAGAATAGTATTGGGAATTCCTTTATAATTGAAAAACAGGGCCAATGGGGAACAAGGTACTCAAGGGAAGTTTGTGAGGGTGTAGTGCTTTTAAATTTTTAGTGCTGACTTATATAATTGCTTTAGTGAGCAAGTGCATGGTAACTTAAATGCAATATGTTACAGGTAACTTAAATGCAAAAATGACAATCAGTAACTTTCTTTCAAGTGAAACAAGGAAACAAGTACAGTAAGCAATGCAGATATCACTAGGGATCCACAGAAGCGCTGAAAAGCAGCGCTTTAGGTGGAATTAGCGTTTCAGGGAAATAAGAAGCAAACAAACAACAAGCATATAAGCAAATCTAGATTCAGCAGGCCTGGATCTAGTCTATGCTACAGCAAATAAGGTGTACCAATTTCAGTAAGAAACAGTTCAAATATGCAGGCACTATAAGCCTTTAACCAGAAATTCCCAGCTCAGAAGGGCAGAGTCCAGCCTCTCCTCCCACAAGAGTGCAGACCATGAACCTTCTTAATGTAAAATAACTGGCCTGAAACCCAAGTGCTTAAACCAGAACTAATACATTTTTAGAATAACAGGCACTGAGCCCACAATCAGCAGTTCCCAACTTAGAAGGATGCAAGCTACCTGTCCTGCCACCACAGTGCAGGCCACAAACCTTCCTAATGTAAAACAACTGGTCTGAAGCCCAAGTGCTTAATCCAAAAGACTTAGAATGATAGCTACATTTTAATCAAGTTACTACCAAGCAGTAATAAATACAATTGAATACTTTAAATAATGCCTGGATTAGTGCTCAAGTTATACAAACAAAGCTAGATTCAGCAGGCCTGGATCTAGTCTATGCTACAGCAAACAAGGTATACCAATTTCAGTAAGAAGCAGTTCAAATATGCAGGCACTATAAGCCTTTAACCAGAAATTCCCAGCTCAGAAGGGCAGAGTCCAGCCTCTCCTCCCACAAGAGTGCAGATCACAAACCCTCTTAATGTAAAATAACTGGCCTGAAGCCCAAGTGCTTAAACCAGAATTAATACACTTTTAGAATAACAGACACTGAGCCCTCAATCAGCAGTTCCCAACTTAGAAGGATGTAAGCTACCTGTTCTGCCACTACAGTGCAGACCACAAACCTTCTTAATGTAAAACAACTGGTCTGAAGCCCAAGTGCTTAAAATAAAAGGCTTAGAATGAGTTACACCAAGCAGTAATAAATACAACTGAGTACTTTTAAGATGACGCAAAAGCAAAATAAAGTAGGAAGAAACACAAATACAGTAAAAGCAGATAAAATGTTTTTTATGTATTATATATATATATATATATATATATATATATATATATATATGTATGGGTCTACTACTGGATATCGAAATTACACTAGTTTGAAATCCGATAGTAGATGCCCACTAATGCGAAAGTGCACATTACCAAAAGTGCACTTTCGCGAACACCACTAGAATGAATAGGCAGTGTCCTCTACTGTGGTGCGGTAGTCACGGACCTTAGGGTTAGGGCTTGGGTTAAGGATAGTAGATAGCCCTAGCTATCCACTATCCTTAACCCAAGCCCTAACCCTAAGGTCCGTGACTACAGCACCACAGTGGAGGAAATAGGTCCGTGACTACTGCACCGTGGAAGACATACAATTTCCTCCACTCTCTGGTGTGGTAGTCATGGACCTTAGGGTTATGGCTTGGGTTAAGGATAGTAGATAGCCCTACTAGCTTTCCACTATCCTTAACTCAAGCCCTAACCCTAAGGTCCGTAACCATTTGCTCAGGTGGTATTTGCAATAGTGCACTTTCGGTTAAGTGCACTTTTGCGTAAGTGGGCATCTACTACCAGATTTCGAACTAGTGCAGTTTTGATCTCCAGTAGTAGACCCATTTTATATATATATATATATATATATATATATATATATATATATATATTTTTTTTTTTTTAAATAATTATGGGGATAATGGGCACCCTAGTCTTGTTCCATTAGTAATTTTTATTGGAGATAAAATAATCTTATTTATATGTAAGGTTATGTGGGTATTTGGGTATAGAATTTGTATTAAATTAATAAAAGTTTGTGGAAGGACAAAATATGGCATTATTGTATAACAAATAAATAAATTCTAAATTGAGTCTATTGAAGGCTATTGAAGCATCAAGAGCAAATGTGAATATCGAGTTGTTATATTGTCTAAATAAAAAAGTCAGTGCATCGAAGGTTATTGTGTGATCACATGTTTGTCTGCCCTGAAGAGAGGCAGATTGGTTAGGTGACATTATATTTGGCAATAATGGTTTCAATCTGCTTACCAATAGTGAGGCAAATATTTTAATATCTATGTTGATAAGAGGAAACTGGTCTGTAATTTATTGGGTTTTTAAGTGTTCCAATTCACTTTGGGAATAAGTATCATTATTAGGATATAAGTCTACAATACCATTTTCTTTTATAATAACTGAACAGTTACAATAAAATTGTTGAGATTCTTTGACTAAAAGTTTTATAAAAGCCAGCTGTATAACCATTGGGTCCAGGGACTTTATCCACCTTAAGATTATTTATTGTGTATGAAATTTCCTTCTTGGCAAACGACACTATAACACGATCCTGCTGACTTTGGTTAAGTTTAAGGAAATCTGACCGATTTAAAAACTGAACTTTTTCTTGTACTGTAATAGCAAATCCTGCTTACCATATGTTTGAGAACATATTTGTTCAAAGATTTTAACAATTTCCCAATTGAATTGTAAGTTTTGTTTCATTATATTATTTTGGTTATTAAGGGAAAAGCTTTATTAATGTTTAACAATCTCACTAATAGTTTTGATAGAACTTGTGTCCATTCAGAATATCTAGCTAACATTTTCATTTCAGTGAATGATACTTGTTTAATGGACAATAAATAGAGTTCTTTTTGGAGGTCATTTATTTATTTATTTATTTGTGTTTAAGTTGTAATTTAGGTGAAGTTCTTCCTTAAGTTCACGGATTTTTCTTTTCAATGTTTTTTTTGAACTATCGATTATTTTATAGTATGTTGCCTTGTTAATAACTATAACCCTGATCTGTGCTTTAATGGTAGCCCATTGCATGTCATAAGGAATATGGGAACTAGAAGGGTTACTCATAAACTCATCCTGTATCTCATTAATTTCCTTAACAATATCTTCCTTTTGAAATAAGGTGGGGTTTAGACTCCAGTTATATCCTCCTGTCTTGATATTTGATGTATTAGTCCAGTATACAGTAAGTGTAACTCTAGAGTGATCAGAGAAAACCATTGGTTCTACATGAAAGTCAACATTGGATCTCAGAAATATTTATGAAATCAAGAAAAAATTCAACCTAGCCCAAGTTTTATAGCAGTGGGAGTAAAATGTAAATTTCTCTGATAATGCTTTTCTCTTTTGAAAATTGAAGGGGGAAAACACGTTAAAAATCTACTTTTAGGTCTGAGACTGCTAGTGAATAATAAACACTGCATATTTTACTCCTACTTGTCCTGACAGACACAGGGTCATTGACTGCATTCCAACCTCCCCCCATAATATAATAACCATTAGGAAAATGGCTTAATATTTTATAAATTGACATTATAAACTCATGTTGTTTAGTACAATTTGCATATAATTTCAATAACAGTATAGGTTTATCAAAAAATATATTTCTAATAACTACATAACACCATCTCCCCTCCTCATATAAGTTACACTGTGGTATATTGTATATTATCCTTCAGAGAATTCATGATAATAATTGTACCCCTGTACTGTTTGACCTACTACCAATTTGATTATTGCTCCAATCCATCTTTTGCCCATTTCTTGAGTCCACTGGCCTGACATCATGTGGGTCTCTTGAACAAATATTATTTCAGCCTTTGATTTGAATGCTAGGTGATAAAATAAGCTTTTCTGTTTTATTTGTATATCTTTCACATTCCATGAATCTATTATGCACATTGTCATTCCAGACAAAAATATATAATGGGATGGTCAAACAGCGTTTCATCATACCACATGTTCTACTTTTTATCACATAATACTCAAAAATAATGACACATAACACTTAACTCTTCCAGCCATTATCCTGTGCCTAACCACACTCCCATGATGCCAGGAAGAAAGCAAACTAATAATGCATAGAGAGCCATGCAAGTAAACAGCATAAAAATCTTGAGTCCACAGATGTTAACATTTTCACCCTACTTAATATAAAAAACATTTATAAGCAGGTTAAAATGAGCATTAAGGTTCCTATAATTCTGCATAGCTTATCATATAGCAGCCACTGTATAGTGCAAATGTATAATATGAGGTCCTCTGTTAAGTTTCTACTAAAGTCACAAAGTCTAACAATAGCTTTGGACACTCTCTCTTCGCCAGTCAGATATCTGTAAAATGGAATTCAATACCAGAACACTTAAGAAATACCTCTAATAAGGCTAGATTCAAGACACTTGTCAGAGATCACCTTGCCAACAGCTGGCTATGCTCCTGTAATACTCCAGGCTGACTTAGCTGGCTATGCTCCTGTAATATTCCAGGCTGACTTAGCTGGCTATGCTCCTGTAATACTCCAGGGTGACTTAGCTGGCTATGCTCCTGTAATACTCCAGGCTGACTTAGTTGGCTATGCTCATGTAATACTCCAGGCTCACTTCATTCTACTGCCTCCAGACTCCAGACTCCCTACTAAACCTTGCCTACCAAGCACTGACTCTGCTTCTTTCACTTCATTCTTTTCTCCATCTCTTCCTCTAACTCTCAACTCATGTTTCCTTCTCTGCCTTGATCCCATTCACCCCCCACTTCTTCCTCCTTTATCCTACTGTCTGCTATTGCCTCACCTAGAATAGCATAGCTATTGACTGTAACAGAACCTTGTTTGTACAAGAACTATATCATCTGCCTGCTAACAATACTATCCTGCAGCTGAATCCCGTTTTTGCAAGAATTGCAAAACTGTCTACTATTAGGTACCAACATTTCTGTCTTCTATATAGTTTCTGGGTGGCACAGTGGTGCAGCGGTTAACGTTGTCACCTCACAGCAAGAGGTTCTCCGGTTCGATTCTCGGCTGGGGTGCCTTCTGTGTGGAGTTTGCATGTTCTCCCTGTGTTCGCGTGGGTTTCCTCCGGGTACTCCAGTTTCCTCCCACATTCCAAAGACATGCATCTGGAGCATTTCTCCCTGTGCCTCCGCTGAAAACAGGCTCTGTGGAACCTAGTCGGACATTCCTGGTCAACAAATGTTAAATAAATAAAAAATAAAAATAAATAAATGTGTAATGGTATTTGGAATGTATACTGCACAGTATTGTAATGTATTCATCTCCTGTTTAACTTTTGTTGCCCTGTTGCTCTACTTATCTCTTTAGCATTATTCATGTTAGTCAACATTCATCTCTGTTACATTTTTTTTTACTGTACTGGCACTTTTCTCCCCGAGCCTCCACTGAAAATGGGCATCAGCCCAGTCAGACACTCCCAGTAAACAAATGTAAAATAAAATAAATAAATAAACACATAAATAATCATCTTTAGTTAAACAAATTAACTGCAAATAAACTTAAGTGATTTTTATATAGCAATTCACATCTTATTTATGTTATAAAAATCATTAAATATATGCTTTAAGTAATAGAACCACTTGTAGTTTGAGACAAAAAAAATCCTCTTTAATGCTTTCTTTTTCATAGAAAATTGCTCTGGTAAATGTGAGCATTTTTGCAGGGACTTCCTTAGAAAAAATGACAGGAAGTCCACTTTATAAACTCTTTCAAGTATAAACAGGACCCAGACAGATTCTCAGCAAGTAAATACATTAAACCAGCATAGTCAAATCTCAGGTACAAGAAATGTTATATTTGTACCCTTAAATTGTCCTATATTTACAGTTATTTACTTAGAAAATCTTGGTATTTGCCTCCTGTATATCCGCTAGGATTTAGTGTGAAATTTTTGTATTTTACTTTAACAATCAATCTTCACTTGGGCATCTTAGTAAAAGTATTTTTGAAGGCTTGTTTTGCTTCTTTAGGTGACCCAGCTGAGTATTTAATTCCTTTCTCCTGGAATACTAAGGTAGAGGGATATCTCATTTGGAGTTTGATCCTTTTCAAGATCAGGAATGCAGAAAATGGTGACAGTTTCTGTCAATCTTGTTTAATTTGGCATAGCAGATCCGAGCAAAAGTAATTTTATTTCCATTCCATGTTATTGTCCTTTTCTTTTTAGCAGCGGTTAGAATTTTAAGCGTCTTGGTAATTTAGGTGTCTCGTGTATATTTGCCTCGGCTTATCCTGATTCGTGCTGCTCAAAGTGCGCAATGTGCTCTCTTAATGATGATCTGGTCAGATTCTGCCTGGTTGTCTACAAGCAGCTAATGATTTGGTGCAAAACTTCAATTAATTTCGATTGTTCATACTTTTCAGGTACCCCCCCCCCCCCCATATCAAGATGTTATTTCTTCTACTTCTGGCTTCCAGGAATTTTTTTGTTGTAATTCTTTAATAGTTTTAATGTTAGATTGCAATGCTTCTTGTAGCTGATTAATTTTAATTTTGTTTTCTAGTGTTTTAGATTCTGTTTTTTTTTCTAATCTCTCTTCTGGTTTATTGTATTGCCAAAAGTTGGTCTGAGAATTGTTGAATCGCCATTTGCAATGGTTGAAGAGCAATTCTGAAGTCTTCCAAGTCCATAAAGTGATCCATTTTAAGTTTGTTTGTACCCTTTAGGCCTTCCAGTTGTCTAGTAGTTCCTGGGCATTTGGAAATGATTTCCTTTTCTGGTGTGGTTATTACTAAAAGCTTAGATTTAGTTGTTTGTATATCCATGGTTTCTGATTTATTTGCCATCCTGTATTTTCTTTTGGTAATGCATGTTTTTTTTTTCTTCCTTATAGCCCGTTGGTCCAGAAATTGATCAGACAAATCATCCACTCTTCGCAGGTAAGTCCCTATGCATTATTTGAAAGTTACTGGTTAGCAGATGGTAAAGCTAATGTTTAGAAATGTTTTGCGCTGATTTCTCTACAGTGTTCCTGCTGTTTTCATCAGTTCCCATGCTGACACAATGCTCACAGGTCAGCTGCCATTTCCCTCTGTTCTGAACCAATTTGTTTTAAATGTGCTAAGACAGGCAGACAGCAAGGTATTAGCCTGCTAATGGATGGCATGCTGTAAAACCTAATAATACTACTCAGCTGGCTGTTAAACAACTGCATGTGTTCCAACAGGATATGATAATGCTGAACTGTTAACTTCTATGCATGTGGAATCTGCACTTAGACATTGCACTTTCAATTTTAATAAATTTACTATTGCAGTAGAAAAGCGATTGCTAGACTCAGAGATCATGACTACAATAGCCAAGTCAAAATAGGTGTGCATACATAAAACTACATGTTACACCCAGCACTTTTAATAGCTACTCTCAAATATGATGTGATAACTGTTCCCAGCTGAAAGATTTATGGAGACATGCATGTGAAAGGTGCTGTCAGAGATACAGGTCCAGTAAATGCAAAAGTCTGAAACTAAAAACTTGCAAAGCATTAAGGTTTGATTTTAGTAGAAAGCATATAAAGATGAGATGCTACAATTAAAGTAGTATGAGAACCAATATAGGCAACCTTATAGTTACACAAAAGAGGAATTGCAGGGACTTGGGAAGCTGAACAGAGTTTTAAGCTACACTCTGCTATGCCTAAACAGAGAGAAAAGCAGACGATGTTTTCCAGAGATAGAGTTTTTAGGAGATACATTGAATGAAGAGTAGAGAGGTGCATATGTGTTTGTAGGAGAAACTATACTGTCCACTTTGTATCAGGCCCTGTTTAAGCACATTTGTCATGTTGATCATTTATTCAATATGAGAATCATTAGGAATTACTTCTGATTGATACAATCTGATTTGGTTCATTCTGTTCATATGACTACTACTTAAATATCGTGTTTTTAACTGATTTTATCTAGCATTGAGATTTTTTTTTACTCAAAAGCTTTGCCTATTCATTTTATTAAAGTCTTGTGCTTAAGTGTTGAAGACGTTTCTTTGTCGCGTTTTTTTTTTTTTTTTTTTTTTCATTTTGGAGTTTTTGTGGAGCCATTTTTTTAGCTGTTACACTCCTGCTCATCCTTTTATATTTCTAATAAACCATATTCATTCTATTAAAGTTCAGTGGAGAAAAATATGCTGAGCAATGAAAAAGAATATACAGTATGAGCTGAAAAGGAAACAACTAGCCCAAACAACCTCATTTCATATGGACAAGACCATTGCCAGGAGTCTCATTACATTTGAATGGCCTGGTTTTATGATGGAGGTAAACAAATGCTGTACCTCTTGCACAAAATGTCAGAAGATGGAACCTACGCAGGCTTTAGTAGCCAAGGTTGGCAGTGTTTTGATTCAATAAACTTCAAACCTGGAGCATTCAAGTAATATTCTGTGCATGTGACACTGCAGTGTAATCTTGGGTCTACAGATTAGGTTCATGAGCCGTGAGTCCAAGTTGTATCATGCATCACCTGTAGCGCACAGAATAAAGCACCATCATGAGTTAACTGCTGTCTATATTCATTGGACTAGCATACGAAGGGCTCTGTGGATAGACTCGAACTTCTAAAAATAGTTCATCTTCAAAACTCTTCATTAATCAGTATATGAAAATCATTTATTTTGGACACTGTATTTGCACATGCAATGACTTCAGCCTTATGAAAAAATTGGATGTTAGTGGCCTGCATAGTTTCACAATAATTAGAAAAATATAACTAAAATCAGACTTTTTCTTGAGAAACAACTTTATTACTACAGTTTTTTTTTTACACAGAGAATAAAATAACATGCCGTTTTAGGTTCTACCATTTAAAATTGTGTTATGAGTTCACATATAGAATGGGCATTTCATATCGATCTTATTAACAGTGCTAGTAGTTTCAATTAATATGACTACCCACACTTCTTTCCATCTGTTACACATATGTATTGTTGCCTTGGCAACTGAAGCATACTGATTTGCAGATATACATGTCAAAGAATGTCAGAGCACAGTCAAAATAGTAATTTCTTTAATTGCTTTGTGCCTTGACAATCTTATCTGCCGGAAGCAATGTGCATAACTCTGATCTGGTTTCCTTGTTCCCCTGCTTAAAATCAATGTACCATGGTAGAGGATAACTTTGTTTTCATTGTCCAGAAGCCAAGAAAAAAGTAAAAAAAAAAAAAAAAAAAAATTGTTCTGTTTCAGCGTAAGCTATGATGTTTGTATTTCCCTTAATCCCCATCTGTATATGGGTGCACGCAAGAACGCTTTCAAAACTGTTTGATTCTAAAAAGTATA
Source organism: Protopterus annectens (assembly GCF_019279795.1). Lineage (NCBI taxonomy): Eukaryota > Metazoa > Chordata > Ceratodontiformes > Protopteridae > Protopterus > Protopterus annectens. The sequence goes on along the minus strand of NC_056745.1, from coordinate 1,375,287,473 downwards.
GAAATATGAAGCCACCTGATGGAATCATTTTTATTACACTCAGTATGTTTGTAAAATGAATTTTTAACTAAGTAAAATTAGTAAGGGAAGATTGCTGAAGAAAGGCATGGAGAAAAATAGAAATGAAAGGAAATGTAACTACAATCATATGTAACTGAATCTTTCTTTTATACTACATTACAAGTCAAAGTCATCTTGGTAATGCAAAAAATAAATTTTATCTTCTTATGCATTCTTATATAAAGACAAAGTGGAGTATTTCTTATCCATGGATCAGGCAATAATTAAAAAAAATCTGAAAAATCTAAGGGTTCGGTATGCAGTTTCTTCTAGTACTGTATTAACATACAGCCATTTTCTAAGAAAATGTTTAATTTTATATTTAGGCTCTCAGGCAAACGTCCCATGGCTGTGTGCTGCTAAACACTCCTCATAGACATGATAAATAGCAGGTTTCCAACTTCTGGTCAAACTTATTTTTTTGTCACCTTAATAGGAACTCTGTTAAAGTAAACAAACGAGCAAGTAAGTAAATAAATAAATCTAGCATTTTAATGCCAAGAAAGTAAACCGTGAGGAAGACATACAGTACAGCGTTAAGTAATGTTCTTGGTGTAAATTTGTGTCATAATAATGTTCTAGCATGCTGAAGTTGTTTAACTCTTGGAAACTTTCTGCCAGGAAAATGGCTGACTGAATGACTGACAGACTTGGGTGACTGTCTAATTAATTTATTATCTCATAATCTTTAATATAATAGTGACTCTGTAATGAGTTTTAGTCATTTACAATATGGGTTTAATAATATTTACTTCTCTTACTCAAAAATGCTACTGATCATATGCAGCAATAAGCAAAATTATTATTTTCCAGTATAAGGAAGATGAATTTGGGGAAAGTACTGAAATTTTAAGTTCTTCGATTTGAGTGAGAAAACTGTAATAGGAACAGTCCAGTTTTGTCCAGAATTTGGAATGCAGTTTAAGGATGGTATTTCTCAGGGCTTTATATACTTGAAAAAGGTAATGAGAAAAGAATGTAATGCATAACGGAAATGTAATAAACTGAATGATATGATGGTGATCTGAAAACAAAATGAAAATAACCTTCTTATAGCTAGATTCATATGCAGGACCCAGGGTCTTACTTACGGACCCCAAAAACATAAAAGTATATGAAACAGAATGCCAGAAAAATAGCAGTTACTGGAGAATTGAACTGGAAAGCAACAGAACATGCTGCAACACATGTAATGCCAACAAATGCTACTCAGAAACAAGGTGTACCACTCAACAAAAACAGCTTTAAAAGCTGTTAATCACATCATGCTGTCATAGAAACATTTTTATGGATATTTTCATATACAGGTCACAAAAATTCCCCATTTATTAAAAAGAAGTAATAATCAGGTCTTTGATTACTACCATTTGTTATGTGTTCTTGAAGCAGATGTATTGAAATTCACTTAGCCTGGCTCCATTGTATAGCTGGGTGGAGCCCTGAATATATCCTAGGTGACTTAAGTTAGATTAGCAATCTGGCTGCTGCATAAAGCAGATGAGGGTTGGTATGGGCAGTTTACATCAGTTCAACAATCCCTGGGGAAAGATGGCAGTTTGTTCTTCAGCAATCAGAGACCCCACTATGGACAGATGAGCAATTTCCAACAGCATGCTTCTCAATGTCCAAAATTGTATATAATGTTCCTGATTTTGCCTAGTATTTTTGCCCTGTCGCTCATAATTTTTTTGAGTTTTCTGGTAAATCACAAAGGATTACAGTCAGTCAATAATGACAGACATTAAAGTTTCATACTTAGTATTGTTTAGAAAATGTATGTTGATGCAAAATCGACTATTCTATTAATGGCTTAAGTGAATTTGAGTAATATTTAGATATTGTCCCTGATTTTTGCCCTTTGCACCCCTCCCATTCTTTTTGACCTTTTCCGGAATTCTACGACAAAGAAGCTGAGACATATGAGAAGCCCTAGGAATGGAAACTGGATGCTCTGCTGACCTGTCTCGACTTTGGCATTCATTTTCTTCCTTCCACACCTATGTCTTCCATGGTCGACTTTGACATTCATTTTCTTCCTTCCACACCTATGTCTTCCATGGTCGACTTTGACATTCATTTTCTTCCTTCCACACCTATGTCTTCCATGGTCGACTTTGGCATTCATTTTCTTCCTTCCACACCTATGTCTTCCATGGTCGACTTTGACATTCATTTTCTTCCTTCCACACCTATGTCTTCCATGGTCGACTTTGACATTCATTTTCTTCCTTCCACACCTATGTCTTCCATGGTCGACTTTGACATTCATTTTCTTCCTTCCACACCTATGTCTTCCATGGTTGACTTTGACATTCATTTTCTTCCTTCCACACCTATGTCTTCCATGGTCGACTTTGACATTCATTTTCTTCCTTCCACACCTATGTCTTCCATGGTCGACTTTGGCATTCATTTTCTTCCTTCCACACCTATGTCTTCCATGGTCGACTTTGACATTCATTTTCTTCCTTCCACACCTATGCCTTCCATGGTCGACTTTGGCATTCATTTTCTTCCTTCCACACCTATGTCTTCCATGGTCGACTTTGGCATTCATTTTCTTCCTTCCACACCTATGCCTTCCATGGTCGACTTTGGCATTCATTTTCTTCCTTCCACACCTATGTCTTCCATGGTCGACTTTGGCATTCATTTTCTTCCTTCCACACCTATGTCTTCCATGGCCTGGCGTGTTTTAGTAGCTACTGCCCTTAGCCTACGTGCTGGGCATGATTCTTGTGCCATGTCCTCTGTGCATAGGATTCAAAGATGCTCGGTTTTAGAGTTGTGTATGTATGAACAGACATAATCTGACTGACTAGCTGCATGTCAAGCCAGCCATCACTCTAGGCAGTGAATTAATCCATGAAACTGTAAGGAACGGGGAGATTTTACAATGTAGCATAACATGTTTCTTGGATCTGTCATTCATTAATATACTCATATTCGCTCCTACTTACTTTAGATTAAGACACTCTGTTTTTCTTGCAGATGACCAAAGCTAAGACTAAGGACCCAAAGTAGCTGAATTAAGGTGAAGAATTAGTGTACATCCCCTGTTTATGAAATCACTCTGGAAGACATGTCCCACATCATTCTTACAGTTAGGTAAAGTCATATTACATGACTATAATGTCCCTTCCAAGACTGGCACTGCCCGGACTGCACACATATACCACAGAGTAATGTGCTGCATTCCTGAAGAGACCACTGTGGGACCACCGGCACTTCACCAGGGACTTTTAGTAGATAAAGAAACTGTAATCATATCTCATGACTGCACTCAAATAAGAAAACACATTTTTTCTAAATACTGACTGCCCTGATTTTTAACCAAGAGGGGGGAGTTACCTTCCATATTAGACACAGACAGACGAAATAATAAAGAAGGACAGAGTAACACACGGTGAAAGTTTCTGGCTTTTTCTTTTACTTAGTTTAATTCTTTTTTATTTTCATTGAAACCTATAATATAATCACAAATGTGTTTGCCTTATCCTGGACGCTTCCTTTTGTAGTCACGAGATCTTCTGTTACTTAACCTTTTCCTGAACTGTTTTCTGTCTGCTTCCCACCTGAAAACCTTTCACCCTAACCCATGCAATAGCCCTCAATATACTTAAAACGAGGGGTGATAGTGCAAAACAAAGGCATTATGTCTCTACATCTCACGCCAAATGTCTAATTCTAATGTTTCTTACATTACCATTGCTGTGATATGGGCTAATAACCAACATGCACTAACCTTTACCAACTATACCAGAGCGAAAAACTAACTAAACAAAAACAAATCTGACTGGGTATAGGGTTTAAAATTCCCTGGATGAAAAATAAACACAATTTGGAATGATGCACCCTCCACACATCCATCAATGGAATTTTAGTTGAGAATCACCTTGACAGCTCTGAGTGTAGGATGTCAGTGTCACAGTTAGCATGTTGTCTTGCATGCTCTTGTTTCTTTTATATGTGCCCTACTCCATAGCTCTAAACTGAAATATAATAAATAGGTTTATAGGTATATACTAGGCTAATGAACACTAGGCCTTTATAAGCCTAGCTGTGTAATCCATATGTGTCCACAAGTTATATGTTTTAAATGTTTATATAGGGGGTTTTGGTTGATTATGACATTATTTACTGAATATTTCTGTCCATCACAGACACAGGCACCAGACTAGGGGGGAAGTTTTGATTTCCCAAACAATGGTCCAAGTTAAGTTTAAATTGTGTTAGGGAGGGACTTTGTTTCACATGGATGGGGAGCCTATTCCAGAGAATGGGAATTCTCTGACATACATATCTGTCTCTCCAGCATGTCCTATTTATATTGCAAGCAAAAATTTAGACCTTTAGATCTAGCTGTTCTAATTCTATTTTGCTGTTGTGCAAAAAGTTCATCAGAGCAGGGTCCAGGGATGCCTTGTATGCAAGGCACAGATGGCACCACAGTATTCTTTGTGAGACCAAGTATAGAGATAGAGCTATGAGGTGATCTGCATAGGACATTGTGTTTATGCCTGAAAGGAACCTTTGTGGTTGTTCCAGTTGCTGCATATACTGGTCAGGTACATACTGAAGGAGGAATTATACTCAATGAGGGGTCTGATGAGGGCCGTGTACAGTGGTACCATGACTTCTCTGGACCTAGATGCTGTGACCTTAAATATAAGTTCAGCAATATAGAAAGATTTCCTTTCTACCTTGGACACATGTTGGTCAAAGGCCCGTTTTCTGTCTACATGTGTTCCTAGATCCCTGACTTGTGGACCAACTTTTAGATGTGTTTTATTGATGATGTAGTTTTCTGTGGTGGTTGTCCGCTCAAAAGGTACTATAATGCATTTTTTTGGCATTGAGTTTTAAGCTATAGCTTTAGCACCAGCCATTTGTCTGTGTTGGACCCTCTTGTAAGATGTTTGCATCTTTGGGGGGGAGATTCTATGATTGTTCCCAGTTTGCAATCATCTGCAAACTTGGTCAGCCTGAGGACTTTGACATTGGTCTTGACTTCCGAGAATTAGATGCCAAAGAGGAGTGGAGCCAGCATGCAGCCCTGAGGGACCCCACTGGTGACCAGCCTATTTGTGTTGGTGGTCTACCAATCCTAACGTCTTGAGTCCTATGTGAGATACAGCTGGCTATCCAGGGCTTTATATAGGGGTTTATGTCTAATTCCATAATGTTAACAATGTCCTTTGGAATTTTGTACCAAATACCTTAATCAGATCAAGGTAGGCAGTATGTACCATTTTACCCTCATCCATTGCCTTGGTGACTTTCTCAAAGAAATCAACCATTTTCAGTTAGCAAAGCCTTCCATTGACAAAGCCAAACAGATGGATCCAGTGTCAGAAGGTTGACTATGTCTTTGTTTATCATTTCCATGACAATTCTTTCCATGGCTTTACATATAAGACTAGTCAGACTAGTGGATCTGCAGTTTCTGTGATCTGTTGATGGTCCACCCTTATAAAAAGGGATGACTATTGCAGTCCTCCATTCTCATGGCACAAAGTCTCTTTTGAGACTATAGTTAAATTGTCAATTCAGTGGCCCTGATAGGTTATATTTTAGACGATTCAGGAGGCATCCTGGGATATTATCAGGGACCATTGAGGCTGTGTTCTTGGCTTTAGCAAATGCAGCTAGGACATTCTATCTATTTAAAGCTCGAGGGATTACGTTAGAAGGTATTTCTTGGGGGGGGGTGACTAGGGGTGAGTGGGAGGTAAATCTGGAACTGAATCTGTCAGCCAGCAGATTCACAATATCGCCCAGCTCAGTGAATGCGGCAAAATTAACCACCAGTTCAGCACACTACTGTGTGCTGCCTGTGAGCTTTCTGGCATAGCTGAAGAAGGCCTTATGATTGTCTTTTGCCTTGAAAGCTATCTTGGCCTAAAACTGGCTTTATTGGACTTAATTAAACCTCTTAGTTGCCTTTTTGAATCAATGACAGAGTTCTTATCTTTATGGCAGTTACATTTCTCAATTTTAGCCATGATTTGTTTCATGTTGATGTATAACCTGTTTAATGTGTGATGCCACCAGGCTGGTTTGTTTTTGGAATTAGTTTTAGGCTTACTTCTGACAGGTACAGAGGAGCCTCTATGCAGCATTGACATGGCTGTACAGTCTTCTGTGAACAATTCTTTATAAGTTGCTGTGTTCTCTGGGTTTTGAGGGCCATCTAATTTTGACAAACTATTGCTTAATAAATGGTAGTTTGCCTATGCATTAGTTCCTAGCTGTTACAGGGTATATTGGGGTTATCTAGTTTATTTTGATTTTGAAGGAGACAGCTTTATGGTCGACCTTCCAGTGAGCATGTGACCTTGGGGTGGGGGGAGTGCAATGTTCTCCCATATTTGTGAGTTTGAGGTCCAGTACGTTGGAACCTCTAGTGGGACTATTCATACTGGACAAGAGTATTAGTATTTAGGAAGTCCAGGAATCTCTATGTCTGCAGATTTGTATTTAGGAAGTCCAGGAATCTCTATGATTGCAGATTTGAGCCCATGTAAGATTCCCAGTCTATTAGTGGGTAAATTCCCCCATGAGTAAGGTGTTAGGTTGGATGCTAAGTGTCTCCAGTAGGTGTAAGTATGTGGTATAAGTTCTGTGGGACATAGAGGATGACCTATAGCTTGCTAATATGTGTTATGGGATTTTATCTATGGTGACCTGTACAGCACGTCATCCTGTTTTACCAACCTAGCAGTATGTTTGTTTTTGATGTAGGTCGAGACACCTCCACTTTAGTTTCTGTCTTAGTCCCTGTCTGTGCAGCTACTGATCTAAAAGTGAGGAAGGCATTCACAACTTGCACAGCCTGCTCAGGCATAAATCCATGAATAATCAGGGACAACTGGGGACACTTTCAAAATGTTCGTACTCTCAACTTCAGATTGTGATAGAATAAGAGAATGTGAGCTAATATACAAAATAAGTCTATAACTCTAAATATTGTTATTATTTAATAAATGCAATTCAGCATGTTTTCTACAAAAGTCACCAGTTTTAGGAGGGATTAAGAGAGGCAGAGCTAAAATTTTAGTCAAAACTGGTAATGTCCCTGCAAATCAGTAACATTTGAGAGATGCTTTCTGTGTAGAATCTGCATGACCACCCTGTAACTATGTGGATTTTCACTGTGTGCTCCAGTTTCTTCATAATCCCAAATGCATGCCACAGCCTTTACATGTGTTTGTGTGTGTGTGTGTGTGTGTGTGTGTGTGTGTGTGTGTGTGTGTGTGTGTGTGTGTGTGTGTGTGTGTGTGTGCGTGTGTGTGAGTGTGTGTGCCCATCCAGAAGATCTTGTCTACATGAGAGGAAAGACTCTGGGCCTCATTCCAAGACTTGCTGTCAGTGTAAGTGACTTACTTTGGCGTAACGCCTATCTATAAAAAGGTTTATACTGGAGAGACAGATTCTAAAAGATTAAGTCTCAGAGTAAGTGACTTAAAGCAAGAGCATGTCTTTTGGAATTTGGCCCTATGCTTCCCTGCAATACTAAACAGGATAAACTGGGTATCACAGAACAAACAAATGAATGCAGTACACGCCATCAAGTAAACTCTCCTGACAACCACAAAAGCTCATCTGAGTATGTTATGAAAGATTGTAAATGAAACTAATAACATAATGCATCAACAAATTTCATCTACAATCACTTTCATCACAAAAAATAACCAATGAAATACACTGATTGCAAATACAAAGAATGCATTTACATGTGTGGTCATTCAGAAAACTGAAACACACAGACACAAATAACACAACACACCAAACCATCTGTACATAACACAAATCTTCCTACCATGCAAACATTGTTGCACAGACATCACATCATACCTCTTATCTCTGAGTTTGCAGGACATCCCTGATTTTGTCTAATATTGTTTGCACCATCCCTCATAAAATGTCTGATTTTGTCAGTACTGACACACATTGCATTTTCATACTTTTTATTCTTCAGGAAATGCATATTTGTGCAAAACCTATTGTATTCACTTTTTAAAGGAATTAGATTAATGTTTATAAATCTTACTTGATTTTCTGCCTTTGTTCCCCACATTACTTTAGAGTTTCTACAGAATTTGTGTGGAAACATTTTGATAGGTACCTAATATGCATGTAAAAAAACATTACATATGAAAATCAACATAAAACATATGCAAACACCTGCTACCTGCAAAAGCACACAATAAGCAGCATGCAGATTCCTAGCCCCCCCACAAACATTTTAACAATGCCTTATCAAAACCCTATCTGAGGGTTATCAGGGGAAAAAAGGAACAGAGGTTAAAGGACATAATAGAAAGACTATGTGAATTAAATCTTCATTTATTTAAGAACAGGTGAGAAAGGGAAGTCATGATGTCGGTTTTCAAGTCTCTTGGGGGGCCACATAATATCATACAGCTCGAAAGGAAATACAAAGAAGAAAAGTGTGTATATGCACCAGACTGAGGTTATACAGTTTGATCTAGATGACAGGAAATATTTGTTTCATGAAAAGCGTAATGAATACATGTGAAAAGTTGACCAACCATTTAGTAAACTATGAGAGCACAGATTTCTTTAAGAAACTCTGGGATAGGTGGTGGGGTAACTGAAGGAGTAGAGAAGCAGCAACTGAGAGATAATAACTGCACCACTGGACAGACAGACAGACAATAAAAAACAACAGAATTATGTTTCCTTTTATCAAAAATATGATTGTCACTTTTGAAGTGACACCCCGACCCCATGTGTAAAAATGGGAAAGGGATTGTGAATGGATCGATGAACGAATGGATGGATGGATGGATTTAACATAAAGTGGTCAGTTTTGTGATAGTTTGAGCTCAAGTGCAATACATTGCTTTAGTAGAAAAGTAGGTGTAAGAGAAGAGTTTGTACATCAATGAAAGATTACAGTTGTCGCCTTTTCAGATGCCGAAAATAGGACATTTTTTATGGGAAAGTGAGATTTTGTGGACCAAGCCATACTCACAAACAATGTAAAGTACTGAACTAGATTTGTTCTGCTAAATAAAAATGCACAGTTGTAGAATTTGGGTTGTTTCTGTTTTATTTTGCTTACTGTATTTTAGATTTGTGTATCGGGGTTGTTTCATTTAATAGTAAGGTGTTTCAATACAAAACAAGTTTTTATGCAACTATTAGTGAAAACATAGGATTTATTTTGTCTAAGAATCTGAGGACATTTGCCATTTTTCATATTTTTTAAAGACATAACTGGCCAAATACATATAACCTATATAAAGTGGGACAGGTGCCTATGGTATAAAAGGCCAGTGTGAATTCCCGATACAGATAAGGGGAAGGTGAAAGTACTGTTTCATGAATATTTATGATTATATCTACACGTCAGTTTTAAATATTAATGAAGAAGCTGTGTGCCTTACTGTGCAAATATGAAAGCAAAATCACAAACATTTCCTTTCCTACAAAAAATTAATGTTTCATGTAAGTGCAATTAGTCTGCTATTGGAGTCATCTGATGTGTAACACTTCCCAGTAATAAAAAAGTAAAGTATGATGACCAGTTCAGTGGAGGTGCAATTAGTGCTGCCCAAAGGAGAGAGATAGTGAACCCATTGACTGCTTCTATCAAGAAAAATACACAGGTAGGACAAAGTGTACCTCCGCCCCTCATGCCAGAAATATAGCAAGGATTACTTCTAGTAGAACTGTCAGGAACTGAATCAACATGAGTTAATATTTGAAGCAATGGGACCACATGAGGTTTTAACTAAAATTTGGTACACAGTAATATTGAGAGGAGAGCAAGGAAGATTGTAATGCTCTTTAGAAATACTCTGCGATGAAATATCCTGCTTCTAACACAGTTCCCAGTTCATAGTACTTTATGAAAAGGAAGCACATAGCAAATATCATTTCTTTCCAGTGCTATGTGCTGCTTAGACAAGCTAAACTCCCTCCTCATCATAAAAGTGGATAGTAGTAGCACCTACACCCTTTGTAACCATACACTAAGGGGTTTGGCCAAAAAAGGGTTACAAGTTAATTCAATTTTGTGGCTGCTTTACAGCTTGGAATGATGCCACTCGGTCAGATTGAAATAAATCAATCCTTCAAGTGTCATTAAATTGATGCTACTTAGAAAAACTGTCTTGGCAACATAACTGTTGGTCAGATGAAGACCATTCTGACAATGTGCTACACAGTGTTGCACTAACAAAACCCACAATCATAACTAAGGAAGTCTTAATGAAAGACGATTATGTATCCAGTCTCCTCTGTAGTCAGATATCATAAGAAAGGAAGATATTGCACAGTTCCTCAGTCCTGCTCCTTTTGTTGATGCATGTATGTATTGTGTCTCTATTGTTATTTTACTCATTTGTTAACCAGGTGAATCCACAAGCCCATAGTATTCAGGTGTCCCTTGCCAACAGTGACTCAGAGGCACCATCTGATCACTGACTTGCACAGAGCCTATAAAATGTATTAAAAAGTCGATTGCCTGTTAAGAAGAGGTGGCCTAAAAACAGAAAACCAGGAAATCTGTTCCTCAATTGGTTGTTTGGTGGGAGGTATACAGGGGCTTATGGAAAGATGCAGAATTTGTAGATTTCTCTTACCTAGCCTGGGCTGTTATACTTTTTACCTGATGGACTCACTTTTGTTTCTGAGCTGGAATTAAGACCTATTTGAGGCTTGTGGTCATGGAATGCTGCACGCACCTTGCCTTGCTGGTTCAAAGAGCTGTGACATCCTAAAGCTTGATTATAAGGTACATAGAGAAACATTTTAGACAGGTCTGTGAAACCAAGGTGGCTGTTTTCATTCAGTCTGGCTCTTTGTTCTACCTGGATTTTTATAGGTCTGTTTTAGTGTCTTTTTGAACTTAACATTCATTGCTGGTGTGTACATGGGTAGTTTGGCAAAGAATTACCAAGTTACCATTTCTTGCAGTGCCTCTGCTGCCAAATGCATAACCTCTTACACTAATAATTTTCTGTGACGCTATTAATATTTTCCTATGATGCTGCTTTCATTTCCTGGAGTCATTTCTGTTACTGATTCTTGTGTGATTACCAAGTATCTCACTCCTCGGTCCTACCTGCTGCAGACCAGCTAAGATGTTCTGGGTCAATGGCAGTGTATTATGTTACCTCACCATTCATACACTAAGCTGGACACTAATGTTTTCTTTTAAAAAATACTTACTGCATAATTTCTGTGTATTTTCAAAGTGCTTACTTCTGTCTCTTGACATTATTGTGTTTAATACTCCAAGACTAAAGACTTTGGGAGTGGCACTGTGATACAGCAGCTAGCATTTATACCTCATAGCAGTGTTTTTTCCACTCTGGTTTTCAGCTTACATGAGTTTTGTACAAAGTCTGTATATTTTCCAAGTATCTTCATGTCCTCCCTGTATCTCCATGTCCTCCCTGTGTCTGCATGCCCACCCTATGTCTGCATGTCCTTCCTGAATCTTCATGTCCTCCCTATGTCTGCATGCCCACCCTGTGTCTGCACGTCCCCCTATATCTCCATGTCCACCCTGTGTCTGCGTGTCCTCCCTGTGTAAATGTTTTTTCTGTGAGTGCTCCACTTTTCTTTTATATTCCAAAAATCGGTTGCAATAGACATGGTGATCCTTCACACTGCCTATAGATAGGCATGTAATTTGTGAACAACTGTGTGTGTGTGTGTGTGTGTGTGTGTGTGTGTGTGTGTGTGTGTGTGTGTCTGCATGCGTGTGTGTGTGTGTGTGTGTGTGTGTGTGTGTGTGTGTGTGTGTGTGTGTGTGTGTGTGTGTGTGTGTGTGTGTGTGCACCCTGAAACAGGCTGTCATCCTACCTCAGACTGTTTTTTCTACCTTGCACCCACTGGATGTCAGGATAAACTCTTGATCCCCTGTGACCCTAAACTGCATAAAGTAGCTAATTAAAGAATTAATGCACAAATGAATGGATAAATAAAGAAGGTAGCAAACAAACTTGAGGGTATGAGTTGCTAAAAGCTTTCCCTTAACTTCGGGTTTCAATTCACTCACTCTCTGTTTGCTTAATGTATGACACTGACCAACACAGTTACTTCTCTTTGTACCTGTGGAACGAGCATTTGTGCTCAGTGGACAGACCTAGTTGTCTAGTAAGTAAGAATTAAAACTTGGCATCTGTAATTGATTTGCAGCATGATGTTTACTTTAGGTTTGTTAACTGTGTTTTACTTTAATACTTTCTTTTTATAAGCCAGATTTGCGCCATTTTCTTTTTTATATTTATAAAGGTCACATGCATACATGTTTGTATTATGTGCTATTTTTATCACTATGTTTTTGTGCATTTTGTAATGGTTTCTTATTTTATGACATATTTATAAACACTGGATGACTTTAAACACTGCATAACCATACCAGTAATGTAAGAAAGTTTGATGTGAGGTAATTGACTTATTAATGTACCGTGTTTCAGAAGTAGCAGTTATTGAAATGAGTGAGAAAGCTGTGTATGTTTACTTGTAATATGGAATGTGAGTCATTGCATGTGACTTTGAATAGGTTTGCCTAGGACAATGAGAATCATTAATAGTAGACCACAGAAGCATTTAGAGATGTAAATAATGTAAATAAAAGGGGTCTTACAGCACATAAATCAGTTGTACAGTGGGTCACTTACATCTATTAGTTTCTGCATCATTAGAAATATTGAACAATAGGAGAGTTTCTTAATGCATCCCTGTCAACCTCTAAGTTCAAGAAATCTGTACAAAGGCAAAAATGATGATTAACGAAGGCCTAAAATCAAGGTCGAATTTTAAATTTTGACTAGAATAAAATGCTCTGCATTACAATGCATTTTCTTAAGGATATAAAATATGAATCTCAAATGTATGTTATACTTTAGTGACTTCAATCATCAATGACTTGCCAGAAAGTCATACATCATATGAGGAGCAGAACAAAAATATGAGGCAAAAATCTGGGTCTTCTGTGAAAATCTGGACAGCATTTGTTTTAAAGTAATTGTTCTAACTATAAGTGTATAAGTATTTCCAGAACTGTAAGCTATGGATTACTACAACTGATTACAACGTGTACTCTTTGTGAAAAGTTTGCTGTAAATTTAACCAGTAACACCAAATTAGGCCTCATTCTGAGGCAGTTAATATTTATGTCTGGAATAAATCAAGTAAATTAAATGATTACTTAAGATGAAAAGTTATGTAATAAAGCCAAGCAAAAATATAGATAGGCTGTGTTTTCCTTTTCTGAAATCTTTTTGTAAATAAAATGTAACCAAACACAACATTTACATGGTTGTGGTATGTATGTGAGATACAGCAAGGGTTATAACTGCATATGGCACAGTAGTCATCACCACCTCTAATTGCCCCTTATCAATCACCTTCAGTTCCCCCACACCCATCACTCACCTCTAGTTCCCTCATACCCATTGCCTCTAGTTTCCCCATACCATCACCTGTAATTTCTTCACACCCATCACCTCTAGTTCTCCCATACCCATCACATCTAATTTCCTCACACCCATCACCTCGTTTCCCCCATACCCATCACCTCTAATTTCCCCATATCCATTACCATTAACATTTCCTCACACCGATCACCTCTAGTTTCCCCATACTGATCACCTCAGATTTCCTCACACCCATCACCTCTAGTTCCCCCATACCCATTATCTGTAGTTCCCCTATACCCATCAACTCTAGTTCTTCCATACCCATCACCTCTAGTTCTTCCATACCCATCACCTCTAGTTCTCCCATACCCATCACATCTAATTTCCTCACACCCATCACCTCTAATTTCCCCATATCCATTACCATTAACATTTCCTCACACCCATCACCTCTAGTTTCCCCATACTGATCACCTCAGATTCCCTCACACCCATCACCTCTAGTTCCCCCATACCCATTACCTCTAGTTCTTCCATACCCATCACCTCTAGTTCTTCCATACCCATCACCTCTAGTTCTTCCATACCCATCACCTCTAGTTCCCCGATACTGATCACCTCTGATTTCCTCACACCCATCACCTTTAGTTTCGCCATACCCATCACCTCTAGTTTCCCCATACCCATCACCTCTAGTTCCCCTATACCCATCGCCTCTAGTTTCCCCATACCCATCGCCTCTAGTTTCCCCATACCCATCACCTTTAGTTCTTCCATACCCATCACCTCTAGTTCCCCCATACTGATCACCTCTGATTTCCTCACACCCATCACCTTTAGTTTACCCATACCCATCACCTCTAGTTCCCCTATACCCATCACCTCTAGTTCCCCTATACTCATCACCTCTAGTTTCCCCATACCCATCACCTTTAGTTCCCCTATACCTATCACCTCTAGTTCCTTTATACCCATCATCTCTCATTTCCCCCTTACCCATCACCTGTATTTTCAACATATCCAGCACCTGTATTTTCCATGTATTCATCACCTCTAGTTTCCCCATACCACTGCTCAGTTCTGCTACCAAAATTGTAAACTACTACTTCATAGCGTGACTAACTTATCTTTCATCCAGATTTATCTCACTGCCTCAGCTATCTTACACAACCCCCCAAAAATGATCACAATCCACCCTAACTGTGTGTAACTGAGCCCCCCAGCCATCGTTCAGCACCTAGTCATTGCCACGTGAAAAAAACAATACCATCTTCTTATACGTTTCTTCTTCTTCTTCTACAAAACATACTCAGAACAGATGGAAATTGCAACACAGTGCTATCCATTGCATCCCCCCTCTGTATGACTTATTACCACAGTCTGTCAGTCTTTGGACCTCCAGCATCCCTATGACATATATAAATTAGCTGCCTCTTCCTCACTAGATTTCCAGCTCACATTGTTCTCTGTAACCCCCTCCTGATCAGCCTAATCAGAGTCTCATACCCTTTATAAAGTAATCTTCCCTGTAGCTCCCGCACTCTTATGATGCCTTTGAACTGACCCCACACCATTCATGATGATACCTACTGGTCTCCATTTCTTCCTCTCTTCCCAGTAACTTTGAAAAGCTGCCTAATGCTCCTACCCTTCTTTCACTTATACTTCCCCTTGAGGTCACTATATTCAGCCCACTCACTGCTGCCCTGGAATCACAACAATGCTCTTCTAACCCCTCTCCAACCCTCCCTAGTCCATGTCCTGCTTTTCTTATGCTCATCCATTTCATTCATTTTGTTCACCATCTCGTTTCTTCCTGATTCCTTTTTTAATGTGTTCAGATTCACTATCATCAGTCCTTGCCATCATACTGGATAGACATTGTATCATGTCTTAGCCCAGCTACATGAGTCTAGTTATAATTTCCCTGTCACTATATTCCTGTTATTCCACAGATCCTCACTTTTGCCCCTGCATACTGACCATCCTCTTTGCTTAAATTCTCACATACCCTTCTCTACTATCAGTTGATAACCTTTCACTCCTACCCACTAATACCCTCTCATATCACATGCAGATCACTATTTTGCCCTTTTCTTCCGCACCTGTGCCCCATTAGCTGTAATCATACAGTTACTAAGTGACACCATATTGTAAGATGACCACAGACATATGTATGTATTTGCACATGTTGGAAGACATAACAATAATTTTAGATAGACCAAAAAAAGAAGGAAGTAACAGGGTATAGGTAGCAGTGACCAGAAGACACAAAACTAGAACCAGCTAACAGAACTTGGCCAACAGTGAAACATTGGATGTGTATCCATTATTGGGAGTTATTTCTTTAAAGTAAATGTGTCACTTATGGTATTATGATGTCACCCCTCTAAACCTTTGTCATCCATGGTACTAAAAATAGTAATTTTATCCTGGTCTGGCTTTTCATCTTTACCAAGAGAACAGAAGCATTCATGTTCTCCCTTGAAGGAAGGGGAGTTAATTTAACATGACTGCATTACAGACTTGGTTCAGATTAATGAATACAGTTTGGACAAGTTTTATGCTACTTGTCAGATTAACACACTGAGTAATATGTTGCACTTGTATTGTTTGTATTCACAGAAATGGGCCTTTTGTGAACTGTTTGTGCCTCAGGATCCATTTAAAATTCCAGCAATGCAAATGCCACTCTTGCAATGGGGAACAACTAGCAGTGTGAAAGAAAGAGACTGTGCATTTTAAGACCAAGTGATACTTTCAAAACCAAGTTTTGTGATTCTTTGGAGGATTCCTCTTATTCCAACTTACTCTCAAGGCTAATATATAAATATTGGGGATATAAAGGTGAAGCACACACACACACACACACATTGCAGATGCAATACGGATTGCTCCCTGAAAAAAAGAAATTAAAGTAGTACAGCGAGATTTGATATTCACTGTACTCCTTCTGGTTTCTTACTAATTTTTAGTCATTTGTGGACTTAAATTTATGGGTCGCATACCCTTCCTTTTCTTGGTACAAGTTTAAAGTAGCTGACCTTTTATTGTCTTATTTTATTACCTGGTTCTGTCTCTATAGCTTCTGGCTATTTAAAATACACATCCTTTAATGAGTTATGTATGACAGGAAAAATAGATCTGTAGCTTTCTTACAGCTGTTTCTTTTTTCTACATTGTATTTCAATAAATTTGGGGCAGTATATGGTAATCAATAGTGGTGATGAATATCTCAACAATGAGAAAGATGCATTTGTCATTACAGAATGTTGGCTTGCACTGGAGATGAAATGCTGCACTAACAGTTGCAGGTGTGTGATAAAGTGGTGCATTGCCCCATGCTGATGTTTATTAAGCAGGGCAATTGATGCTACTCAATAGTTAGGAATGTGAAAATTTGTATCAAGACAGTAAAGGTTTCCTGGCACTCAGGAAATGAAAGAATTAGATCATGATCAACAAATATTTTCCCAACACCAATAAACTTTCTTTAACATAGCATACGAATGAATTGCAAGATTACTGTCTTAGTCACTATTTGCAACTGCATCCCACATTTTTTTTCATTTCACTGATTAAATGTTTTAACTACAACTACCACATTTGCAATGCTTGTTAGAAGATTGAACCTTCTCATCTGTGCCCAACTTTATTTTCTCATTTATTTTCTCATTTTTGTAATATAGTATCTATTCATTTCTTATATGGAGATAATGCATCATGCTCATTTGGCTGAATGGTCCCCTAAATATTAAAACTAAATTTCATTCCTAACCTTTGACCTTCTACCTTTCCATCACCATAGATTTCTATTAACCATATTACAACTGCTTTTTTTCCCTGTTGCTTTTCAACTTTAATTCATTCCTGAACTTTTCAAAACAATTATTACTCTTTCACACTACTTTTCACATTCCATGGGAACAGAATACAATTATCTGCAAACTATAATATGGCATGTTTACATTCTTTCCTCGCTCAGTCTCCACATTTTCTCTATCTTGCATAGCTAGTGCATCGATAACTACCCACAAAAAAAGAAGGAAATAAAGAAAAAGAAAAAACAGATCCATTGAAAGTAGGTAGACTTGATTTGTGCTTCTCAAATGTTCTATTCTCTTTTTACCAATATCTCTATTTCTAAATAAACTATTCAATGTTTGTTTAGTTTTAATTACTTCCATCATAATGCATCTCTCAGAAAAATCTGTTCTAATAAGTAAAAAACATCATTGCAATAAATAACAGAATTTACTTTACCTCTTCACCTGAGTTTTTCAATGCGTTGACTATGTGTGTCTTCAATTAAATATTTCCATTTAACAAGACTTATGTGGCATCATTTCAAAAAAACATGGCAGTATCCTTTTCATTTTGGCTATTAATGCTTTAGGCAGAACTTTGCATTTCCTTTAGTTGGAGAAATCAGTCTAAAATCCCCTGATTCCATTATCCCCTCTTCTGTTAGCAGTGTCACACTTACATATTTCATTACACAACTTATTTTTATCTCTTTGCTACATCACAAATGTTCTAACAGGCCACTCTTACATTTCTTTTATTAATACTTTAAATAGTGTGATAGCCATCTTAGCCATATAGCACTATCCCTCTCACTCCACCCTCTTGCTTTGTTAATATCTGCAGAAAGTTCTGCCAAAGACATCTGTTTTGGGGTCTATATCATATAGTCGAAGCTTTAGGTAATCAAATACCTAAAGCTTGAAACCTAAACAGCAAAAGCAGTAAACTGCGAATGGCCACTTCTGCAAATTTCTTCATAGGAAAAAAATTTGTTTGGCCATTATCGAGAGTCTCCCCTTTTTGCCACTGTACAGTGATCTCAGTGTTGGTATATTTAGTTAGGGGGTGTGGGGGGTACAGCCCCCCACACACATGGGGCTGGAGGGGACAAAGCCCCCCACTCAATTAGGGTTTGAAAGTTTTTTTTTTGTCCGGCCAAGCAAATTTTTCCCTATGAAAATATTTGCGGAAGTGACGTTTCGAGGTTTACAGCTTTTGCTGTTTAGGTGTCGAGCTTTAGGTATTCAATTACCTAAAGCTTTGATTATGTAATATAGCCCACTATATTACCTCTTCTGTTGTTTTTTCCAAAAGCAAATCATTTCTTGCCCTTCCACATAACACAGTTTGACATGAAAGGCAATCATTTCTATTTTGATTTTCTTGTCACTTTCTACCACTTCATGATATCACTGGATTGTTTAAAAAAACATACTGACATCTAGACTTTTCCTATTGACCCTAGATTTAACAGGAAGAAATTGTTACTTGTCAGGTTATCTTCTGTTTTCTTGCTACTGTATGATTTTGATCTCTTGCCTTCTGGGATGTGACTTGTCAATTAATAAATTCATAGGTTCATAAGTAGGTACTAGGCTATCGGCCCTAGGGCCTATACAAGCCTAGCTACAAAGGTACCCTGGCTTTTGCCACCCAAGAAAATTATTTTCCTGTGCCCCTGTCGAGTAGAGCCACAGAAGTGATCCCCGGGGTGAATTTTTTAAGGAGTCAAAATTGGCAATTTTCTCTGGCATCATGAAGATATCATCCTGCAATGTCTCCATAACAGAGGTAAGGTTTCAAGAAATACCAGGCATTGGTGGTCATCTTTGTGCTGAAGTTTCTTTATTGTTCAGCCACAATTAGTATCCTATATCCTGTGCTTGCAATCATCAACCCATCTTTTGTGCATATTTTCTGGTGACCAAGCACATGCCAAGGTAGGTTACTGCTCATGGGAATCTACCCACTAGTGTATTCTTCATCTGTATATCAAGATTCTGAAGAGTCTGGAGGTATTTAAAAAAAAAATCTCAAAAAAAAAAATTCCATAACTCAGCATATTGTAGAGAGTTTACTTATTGTCCTGATGTTCTAATTTTCCATCAAGTCCATTTTATTTAGAGTCCTTGTATTTTTTTCCTGTAGCTGTATTTTTCCATGCACATTCCTGTTACAATTAATTATCATTATGTTAATTTTGGACAGGCCTAGCAGCCCCTTGCATGATTTCTGTGTTTTTGACTTGACACCATTTTCTTTAAAAAAATTTGTGTCCATAATTATCCCATGTAGTGTTGTTAGAATCTTTCTTATTTCCTTAGATACTTTCTCTTTAGTTTTAATTTTTCTCATATTTGTACCTTATTGTCTATCATTTGCTTCATTTAGGACTTAGTCTGATCTCACCAACAATAACACTTAGTTCCTAGCAAGTTAGGATTGCCAGAGTTATTATCCTGATTCCTTTGGAGCTAGGTCACACCACCTGACCTTTCAAACAATTTAAGCCTCACAGCATTAGTTACTTTCTAAATAGATTCCCACTACAGAGGATCACAAACGTCACATATAACAGATATGCATGAACAACATCAGCTTCTCTACCAAGGGACCTCTGTTGTAGAGTTTATTATCCTTCCCTTGCCCACCCCAGGTACTTTCTGTCTTAGAGGTAGTGCTTGATCAGTAGATTTGATTAAGCTAATCTGTGAGGGGATAGACATGACTTCATAATCTAGTCTGTGATGTCATGGTCATGCTGCTGGGTGGTACATGTGTTCCAGAGTGTGAGCATGAGAAAAAGAGAGAAAGAAAGAGAGAGTTGTCCAAGCTGTGGTCAGTAGAATTAGAAATTCCAAAAGATAACCCACTACTGAGAGTCCACTCTGACATATCTACTAATATAGTGACTATGTATCTGAAGTTCTTCAGCCTTTGGATTATCAACACAAATCTCCACTGTGATGTTCCTCTTTAATACCTGAATCATTTTGATGGGTATACAATTCACTTTCGTGAGCAGTATCAGCCTTACGCATGGAAATAAGAACTTTATCTGCATGAAACAAGATGTGAGGAATATCTCTGCTATTACTTTTCCTCTTATACAAGTGTCCTTATCTACACTCTGACAAGTATAAAAATGATCAATTTCCTTACCTTCATTCCAGGTTCTCCTTGTTCTCCCTAAGAGAAACAACATCAATATAATCACCAAAGGTTTTGTGCACAGCACTGCTTTTATATCCATAGTTCATTTATTATATATTTTGGATATATACTTTTCATATCATTCTAGTCATAGTAATGGCTCAGTTTACTCATATATTAGTTCAATTTCTCTGAATAATGTAATTCTATATTAGCCTGAAGAAGACTTAATATATCAAGAAAATAAATTTCTGCTATTGAGAGAATTAAAAATCTAAATAATCTTACAGATGAACCTGCATGCATAAAACATCATGATAACAAAGACAGTACAGAAGTTTCTAAGAAAAAAAAAAAACAAACAGACTATCTAATTTGGCCTTAAAACAAATAATAATAAAAAAATAAAAGTATACAACACCAGTAAAACCAGTGTTTCCATTATTAAAATAAATAAATAAAAAGTTAATATTCAGATATAGCATAAACATACATTTATATCTGACATTTATCGTTTTTATTTGTTTACTTTCATAAAGTGAACACTGATTTCTTGGGATGCAATACTGACATTGTCTACACAGTAGAAGACTAGTGAGGTACAGACGCAATAAAAATGACAGCTCTTGATTCAGAGGCAACTGCATAGCACGGCTGCAGTAATATGGTACTGCATACCAGAAATAATTCAATTAATCTAACTCTGAAAAGCTATGAAATGTACAAAGATTATCTACAGAAACCTTGTCAACATTGACCGCTAATGTCTCACACGCATTATAGCAGAATTCTGCCTTCACAGACTACGGTATTTTCATACAGTTGGTTCATCCTAACACTAAGGGTTACAAATCCCTTTATATACCACAACTTCATTTAATTTGGATATCAGTACACTGCACAGTTCTTTTATAACCCTTCCTCTCCCTTCTTCTCGCCTTCCTTCTATTAAGACATCTGATCCTCTTCTTTTTAAGACTGATCCCATTACTTCCACTTTTGCTCATATTCCTTACTTATCCCATTTCCCGCTGATCTCAACTCCTTTTTCCTTATGCCTTTCATTAATCCTATAGCCTCTTCTATTGCTTGTTGTTGTGCTGTTCTCCACTTCCTTATTATAGCTTTTCTAGCAATGTTACTATAGTCCTTACTTGCCCATTCGTTCCCAGCTGACCCACCCAGTTTTAGTAGAAATCTACTTCCTGCCATCTCCATTCACATCCCACTTTTTTCAGTCAGCTCCTGTAATTTTCTATGGAATATTTCTAATTTATCACACTTCCAAAAACTGTATTTCCAGTCACTCACCTTTTCATGTCCTCATCTCCACACATTTGATTACATCTAGGAAACGTTTTATTAAGCCTTTTTGGAGTGAAAAAATATATCCAGCAGACATTTCCATGCAAATATTTAGAATTTTTGGAATTTGGTTGCATTCTCAGGGCTATACAGATGTGTCTCCAGATATAATTCTGTAAACATTGCAGTTTGCTATTTCCTTATTATTTTGTTTCCTGTTATTGTTCAACTCACTAGTAGTGTTTTATAAAGTCTGTTTATTAATCTCTTATTATTAGCATCTTCTTTCTAGCTTATATGAATGATCTTATAAAGCCTAATATTTTTACTTCTTTCTTTTCTATTTCATCATCATATGTATCAATATTGCAAATAGTGTATACTTTATATTCTTTTGACTGGGTTTATATTCTTGTCCACATTCTTGCCAACTCATCTTTCTGTCTTACTTTTCCAAATAGTACATATCTATTTTCTTTTCCCAACATTTTATTAGAACTGTGTCAATTGCAGATTTATGCTCCAGACTGCCAACTCTTTAGATTAGATTTCTCTTATTATATATTATCCTCAGCATTTTATTACTCTGTTCTGTAGCTGCTCATTATGACCATAAACTCAGTTCTTAATCTTTTGTCTAATCTCTTCTTGTTCCTGCATCATCATTTTCTATTTTCCCATTATATCCCTCATTCTGGATATAATACATCAATCCAACATGTAAAAAAGAGAGAGCACACAAGGCAATGACAGGTAAATGATTTATTACAGGTCAGTAAGCGATTTCGCGTCTCGATGGATGCTTCATCAGACTGTAATAGTACAATACTCAAAACAGTCCCCTTATATAGGTGAAATAATTAATTAAGACCAGTTCAACAATTCAATTAATCACATACCACATATTTCAAGGCATATGAAAACAATAAAAAATTCTAAAACACATTAGCTCCAAGGCAAATTTTAAAAGTAAATATATATATATATATATAAAAAAAAAAAAATATATATATATATATATATATATATATATATATATCACTGTATATTAAAGCTAATAATTAATAATGTACCAAAAGAACATTTAAAACATTTAAAATATATGTGTGTTAGGAAATCACATCAAACAAAAGTTAATGCCTCAGTGGTCTTTCAGCTATAAATGGCCTAACACTATTTTATCATTAAAGACCAAAGCCTTTGTCAGCCTGCATCCTAACTATCCACTTCATTTCACGCTGTTCTGTTTGAACTTTAAAATTACCTAACCTACATGTCTTTGGAACTAACTCAAGCACCCAAAAAAGGAATCTATGGGTAGTATTATGTTGTAAAATATGTCTGGCTAACTCATTTCCCTCATCCTCCTTACTTATGGCATAGATATGCTCTCTAACTCTGTCTCTTAGGCTACGATTCATCATCCCTAAATAGAAACATGGACGTCTTATGCAGTAGGCTAAATAAATGACATTTCTAGTCTTACAATCTGCATAATGTTTAAAAACATATCTATAATTAGTGCAGGGATGTAGAAAATAATTTTTGTTACACATTTATTGGCAATGATTGCATCCCCTACAAGCAAATGTATCTTGCCATTTAGATTCAACCCTCTTACTCAAACAAATATTGTCATTGTAGCACAATAGTCTCTTAAGAGACTTGTTTTGATAAGAAAAACTTAGTCATTCTCCTACCACATCTCTCAATTTTTCATCTGAAACTGGTATCTGCCAGTTATCATTGATAATATTGCTGATGGTTCTATTATTGCTAGTATAAGGTAGAATCATCCTACATCTCTGAGAATTAATAATCCTACTAGATGGATGTACGGAAGTTCTGCTGATAGAATTACTACTAAAAATTGGTCTCCCTCTATCTGATTTATCAATATAATCTGGGTTTTCTAATCTTGTACATTCATTAGGTTTATAGCCTCTCTTCATAAAATCATTCTTTAAGGTAACTAATGCTCTATCACAAGTCAAATGTGAACTTGTGAGCCTAGATATCCTCAAACCTTGGCTTTGTATAACGTTCTTGTATATATGCTGAGGATGCACACTTTGCCTATGAAGGAGATTATTTCTCCTACATTCCTTCCTGTGCATCTCTGTGTGAACTTGAACACCATCTATCATCACAGATACATCTAAAAATACAATTTTTTCAGATGACCATTCAGCAGTAAATCTAAGAAATGGTGTAGTAGAGTTAATATAATCTAAAAAGCATGACAACTCATTTATAGAACCACTCCATAAAAAGACATCATCAACAAAATGCTTATAGTAGGGAATATATCTTGAATATCTATAATTTCTCATAACAAAATTTCTCTCCCATTCTGCCATCACTAAGTTTGCATAGGAGTTAACACATGGAGTACCCATGACTACTCCATTTGTTTGAAGGAAATATTAGTCTCTAAAGGAAAAACATTATTAGTTAGAACTAATTCCAGTAAAAAAACAATACAATTGAATTCTTTCACCAGAAACATTTTCAAACCTAAGAAACTCTCTAATATACTCAATTCCGGTGTCATTTGGAATGTTAGTAAAGAGGGAGACAACATCTAATGTCACAAACATAATATTAGATTCAAATATCTCATAATGCACAAAACCAGATAAAGTAGAAATAAAATCTTGTGTGTCTTTTAAAATAGTATTAGATGCGTCAACCAAAACTCTCAGCTGCTTCTCTAGGTATATTGAAATAGCTTCACTTAACCACCCTTGACTGGAAACAATAGGTCCAAGGGGGGATCCATACTATTCTTGTGAATTTTTGGAAGCCCTCTTATGCTTGGAATATATGGATTCTCAACTAAAAAAATATTTGTAAAGATCAGAATATATGATACCTGACATTAAAAAGTCATATAGGGCTGCATGCATTTCATGAACTAATCTATTCAACTGATTATGGTTAAGCTTAGTATAAACATCAACATCATTGAGCATTTCATTCAATTTTATCAAATAATCAATGCTATTCATCACTACAATTGCACCTCCTTTATCAGCAGGGCGAATAGTTATTGCAGTGTTGTTCCTTAATGAATGTAAAGCATCAAATTCATCAGAGTTGAGATTATAAAAATCTCATTTCCTATTATCCAAACTCATAATGTCCTTCTCACAAGTCTTTTCGAAAGCTTCTAACAAGAGATGTAATGCTGGTGAAAAAGTAGATGGTTTTCTAAACCGTGTAATATCTTTATTTTTTTTGGTATTGCCATATATCAGCTTTAGCATCACATTCCTACAGAACTTCTTTATATCACTTACATGTTCCATATTATCACTAACTAATGAAGGAATGAAAGACAAAACTTTATCGAGAAGGGAGAGTTCACGTGTAGTTAAAGAATAGCTGGAAATATTGTGTACTAATCGAACGGCAATCTGCTCCAAGCTCTCTTGTTCTGGACTTGGCTCTCTTCTGAATTATTTCTTCTTTTTCTTCCTCTGCTCTGTGAGCACATCTGTTAAGTCCTTTGCTGCTTAATTGGCAAGGGAAAAATGGGAAGACAGAATTATCATGCTGCTTCTCTAAAATTCTAGTCTTCTTCCTAACATTCGGCCCAAGGGCATCTTTAGATGATGCTGTTGGTATCTCTATTGTAACATTCGACATGCCCATTGTCGTAGAAGCAATCTATGATTGGTTATTACTGCTGGTTCTCTCAGTTTGACGACCAATAGGGTTGGGTCTCGGCCAAGCAAAGACCTCCCCTTTCCTAAAGTCTGCAAAGTCTCTATGAATCTTTCTCTTTTTCTGCATAAGCAGCATATGTTCAAATGTAGAAATCTGCATAATTAAATGCTCAATGAAAGAATTCAACCTAGCAGTCACCATCAATGCTGATAACCTCTCTTGTATGTCAGTTATTTTCACTTTTAACTGGCATTCAAGTGTGCTATAATGTTCTATTAATAGTTTCATATACCCATAGCTTTTTTCGATATTCTGTGCCACTTAGATAGCAAATCAGGAAACGTATTTCCGTAGGTAGGCATTTTAAAAATTCTCAAACCTCTCGGTACTATCTTGAGGTTTATGCAAGCTTCCATATGTCACCGTTGCCATGGGAGACGTTTTAGCTGCAAAAATGTTGTATTCAAGATCATGTTTTAAGAACATAATGTTTTCTGAATCATTAATTTCATTAACTTTATCAGTCTCATCTTCTTCGACATAGTTCATGAGCGGATTCTGATCAGCAAACAATAACTTTTGTAAAGTATCAGTCTTACTTGCAGTTCCTTTCCGGATTGGATTATACTCCAATTCAATACCGTTATCATTCACCATGCTCTACCAGTCACATTAAACAAGAAAATAAGATAAATAAATGAGCGGCTGATGGATAAAGCTCCTCTTAATAAATGTAGAAATCCAAAATGTAAAAGAGAGAACACATAAGGCAACAACAGGTAAACGATTTATTCCAGGTCAGTAAGCGCTTTCACGTCTCGATGGATGCTTCATCAGACTTTAATAGTACAATACTCAAAACACTCCCCTTATATAGGTGAAACAATTAATTAAGACCAATTCAACAATTCAATTAATCACATACCACATATTTAAAGGCATATGAAAACAATAAAAAATTCTAAAACACATTGGCTCCAAGGCTAATTTTAAAAGTAAATATATATATATATATATATATATATATATATATATATATATATATTACTATATATTAAAGCTAATAATAATGTATCAAAAGAACATTTAAAACATTTAAAATATATGTGTGTTAGGAAATCACATAAAACATAAGTTAATGCATCAATGGTCTTTCAGTTAAAATGGCCTTAACACTATTTTATCATTAAGACCAAAGCCTTTGTCAGCCTGCATTCTAACTATCCACTTGATTTCACCTTATACTAGCAATAATAGAACCATCACCAAGATTATCAATGATAACTGGCAGATACTAGTTTCAGATGAAAACTTGAGAGAGGTGGTGGGAGAACGACCCAGTTTTTCTTATCAAAGCAACAAGTCTCTTAAGAGACTATTGTGCTACATTGACAATATTTGTTTGAGTAAGAGGGTTGAATCTAAACGGCAAGGTACATTTGTAGGGGATGCAATCATTGCCAATATATGTGTAATAAAAATTATTTTGTACATCCCTCTACTAATTATTGATATGTTTTTAAGCATTATGCAGATTGTAAGACTAAGATGTAATTTATTTAGCCTGCTGCATAAGATGTCCGAGTTTCTATATTACCTTTTCCCAATATTGGGATAATATGTTGTCTATTTTCCTTCCTCAGTTCTATTGGTATCTCATCTACCCCGGTGATTTCCCTATTGACTTTTTTTTTTACCTCCTCCTCCAGCTCTTCTCCTGTTATTGTGTACATCCGTTTTTCTCCTCTTCTTTTCTTATTTGTTATATTTCTGTTGCTTTCATAAACTCCCTTGATAGTTGTAGCCAGTTTCTCCCCTCATGTTGCTCTTTATATAATTTTCCATAGTACACTCAAAAGATCTCTTACACCATCTTAGCATACTTTGATTGTTATCTGTATCTTATCTTTTAATTTACATGTACTTCTTTTGGTCTAATGATGCTATAGCTGACAGGCTAACACTCTCTGTAGATCTGGGGTGTTTTCAAAATATTATATCTTAACTACTGTCTGTCTTCGTTTCACTATTTTTCCCTATGTTTTCATCTAAAGGCCTTCCCATTTCCCCCTATATTAGTTCCCCTGTCTTACAGTTCTCCCATTCTTTTTAAATGAAGTCTTTTAAAGTATTCACATTCTCGCCATCTTTTTTAACTCTTCTAGTAACTTCTGCTTGTGCTCTTCTTTTACCTCTTTCTACAGTGTTATTATCCTTTTATCTGGGGTCTATGCCTTTTTATATCCTTAATCTGTCTGTCTCTCTCTCTCTCTTCCCCACTTTTTTCCTTTGTTTTTTTTTTTTTAAATGATCACCTTTTGGGTTATTTCCATACATCTCAACTGTCCAGATATTTGCAGAATGTCCAGATATATGCCTCATATTTTTTGTCCATTCCTCATAAAATGTGTCTTTTTCTGGCAAATCGGTGAGGATTGAATTCACTAAACAGACAGTTGAGTTCCAAAGTTTATTTTACTTCAGAAAATAGATGTTAACACAAACACCTTTATTCTAGCAACTTTCTAAGTTTCTAAGAGTAATATTTAAAATTTGTCCCTATTGTTTGGCCTTTGTCCAGATTTCTTGTGCTAACAAGTTCAGAGGTATGGCTCTCTCATCTCTATGCTAAGTGGTGCATGGTCTGATAATGTTCTCAGGTGCATTTCTGTTCCTCTTATCAAATACTTCTGCTCCTTTGTTACATACGTCTTATCTTTCCTCTGTTACACCTATCCCACATATCTTTCAGACCATTTACTTTTATGAAGCTACCTAATAATCTTCACTCTGCGTAACTACTCTGGTTCACAGCCCAACAAAAACATCTCCTCTTTATGTGACCAGATTCTAGTCACCTGCTGTATTTATTTATGTATTTCTTTATTGCTTTTGTTTACCAGGAAAGTTTGACTTGGCACAAGACCCATTTTCAGTTGAGATCCAGGGAGAAATGCTTCAATGTACAAAGAATAGTAATATACAGAATGAATGTTGTATTCTATCTTTTTTATGAACATGCATGTTAATCTGCATCTGATTGTGTTATGTTCTCTTTTTGTTTGTGATTTGAAAAATAAAATTCAATAAAAATTTAATTTGAAAAAAAATAAAAAGAATGACACTAACATTTGGAAAACAATAATATACAGTAGTCTGTATAATATTCAGACAGTGATGCACTCTATGGGAGAGGCTGACTGCAAATTTTGAGAGCTTGCAGCACTGCTCAGGTTGGTTTAATTGAGTTAGTTGGATGTTTGTGAGTATTGGTGCTGAGTAGAAAAGTGTAGGTAGAAGAGCATATTGGTAATATAACGGTTTACCTTCATGTGTGCGTATTGCACACGGGTGAACAGCAATTGTCCGAAAGCCTGTTTGCAAAGTTTGCAAAAGCCAAACAGAAAAAGGTTTGAATGTGCAATGAGCGAATGACAGTGACATTCGCTCATTGCATATTCAACATTGTGGGATGGATTGCACTATAGTGGGGGTCAGAAAATGGTCCCTTTCCCCACTATAGTGCAATCTCGGAGTTAGAATATTAAAGTACAGGGATGTGGGGGGGGCACAGCCCCCCACATGGGAGGTGCAGGGGTGCTTGCCCCCCTGCTTTACACTTCTTTTTTTTTCTTTCGATGTTTATGTTTGAAAATCAGTGAATCTGCTTTTTGATTTGATGATTTTCGAACATATGGAATTGTTGCTGTTCTGACTTTCATGGTTACGATTCGCTCATATGAACAATCGCACCACTGTGATTCAGGATTATAAAGGTAAACCTAATGTAGCATCTCGCAGTGTTAGATAGATTGGTTTTGGCTTGTAGAGAGTGCTTAGCTTTTGATGTGTTTTTCACTTTATGCTGAATGTGGAAGTCAAGCTTAGTTTGTGTGATAACTTCCATTTTGGTATGGTCAGAAAAGATAATACTGAAGGGTGCTTTTTCTTTATTGTGAGGTGTTTGGTAGTGAAGATAATTAGTTTATTTTGTTATGGTTTAGGAATAGCTGGCAGGTAGTGAGCCAGTTTTCTACAGAAGTGAAGGATCCCTGGGTCAGTTTATGTAATGAATCAAGATTGTTTGCTGAGCATATGATGGTAGAATCATCTGTGTTCTGTACTAAGGTAGCATTCTTATTGGCCAGATCAAGGTCATTAACAAACATGCTGATCAGGATAGGTCCCAGTATATTTCCTTGTGAGACACCAGCTGCAATAGGGAGGAAGGATGAGATGTCAGTGAGCCATTTTATTGCCTGGATTCTGTTAGAGAGGTAACTAGAAAACCAGGGTAGAGAGGAATTATCAAGGCCTAGACCGGACAGTTTTTGTAAGAGTAAAGGGTGAGAATCAGTGCTGAAAGCCTTGGGTAGATCATGAAAGAAAGCAGATACATGCTTACTATCATTTCTCTTTTGTGTTTCCACCATTACTGGAACCTAAAGATCACCTAAAAACAAAATCCATACACTGTGGCGACATACATCCCAACCCAGGCCCACTAAATCCAGACACACCAGACCCCAACCTAAATAATACCTTACTCCACAGAGCCAAAAACATACTCCTCATTATAAATCTAAATGTTAGAAGTATCCTGAACAAAGTCCATGAACTCCATGCCTTACTCTCCTTTTATCATCCAGATATTGTCATATTCACTGAGACCTTGCTTAAACCAGACATCCATGATAATGAAATTACAGCACCAGGCTACAATATAATTTTTATTTATTTTATTTATTTTTATTTAACATTTGTTGACCAGGAAAGTCCGACTAGGTTCCACAGATCTTGTTTTCAGTGGAGGCCCAGGGAGAAATCCTCCAGAAGCATGTCTTTAGAATGTGGGAGGAAACCGGAGTACCCGGATGAAACCCACGCAAATGCAGGGAGAACATGCAAACTCTGCACAGAAGGAACCCCAGCCGAGAATCGAACCAGAGAACCTCTTGCTGTGAGGCGACAGCATTAACCACTGCACCACTGCGCCGCCTGATTACATTTGTAATGACAGATTAGGAAAAAGGGGTGGGGAGTAGACATACTTTACAAAAATCATGTCCTAGAAAAACTAGACATCACAACCCCAGACCTAGAAAACGTTGAACTCACCCTCACTAAACTAAAACCTAACCCAAATAAATATATCAATATTATAGGATGCTATATCCCTCCAGGCAACAATATTTCCATTGCAGAAATTTTCCTAGAATGGATAGCTAACTCCCTCCCCCAAGAAAAGATCCTATTAAGTGACCTTAATATACACTGGCACAACTGCTCCAGTCAAAACCCACTCTCCCACAACAACCTATATGGACTAACCCAACTTATAATGTCCCCCACTAGAACGGACAAAAGAACCAAACATCAATCCATACTAGACTGGATACTTGTATCCCATCCTTCCCAAATATCCCTAGCAGGGTGTCTACCAGACACCCTCAGCGACCGCAAAGCTACATTTCTACTAAGAAGTAAAACTCCCCAACTGACCCAAGTAACTGTATGAGAAATTAGGAGCAAAAAAATGTTTAACCTATCCAAAGTTAACAATGACCTAAAAAGGTGTAACTGGACTCCCCTAAAAATACTTAGCCCTCAGTGAAGCAGTACTATACTTCAATACAACCTTCACAAATATACTTAACCATCACACCTCCCCCCCAGAATCACTAGAATTAAAACTAAACATGTCCCCGGCTAACTTTAGATACTAAACCATTCCTCAAAAACAGAAACAAAGCCTGGACAAACTTTTCTAAAAGCAAATCCCAATTAGATAAACAAAAATACCTTGAACTATGCAACAAAGCCAAAAAACGTATCAAAACAGACAAAATCTGCTATTACCAAAATATACAGAATAAACATATAAACAACCCAAACAAATTCTGAGAAGCAGTCAACTCTGTATTACAACCAGGGAAAACATCCACCCCCATTCCTAAAATAGTAAATAACCAAGACAATATCCCCACACAGTTCAACAAATTCTTTACAGATACTATCCAAGACCTTGCAAACAATCAACCTAGCCCCAACTACCCCACTCCAACAAAAACACCCTCTCCACCAGAAACAAAAATCAGTTACCTCAACTTCAGCTTCGACTCAGTACCTACCAAGACCATACAAAAACTACTCCTAAAACTCAAACCAACCACCCTAGACACCGATAAATTACCTATAGAATACCTTCAATGAGCTGTTGAAGCTATAGCCTATCCTGTCTCCATCCTAATAAACAGATCCATCTCCGAGTGTAAAGTACCCCAGCTTTAGAAAATATCTCATATAATTCCACTGCACAAAGGGGGTAGCTCTCTTGAACTCAATAACTATCGCACTATAGCTATACTATCCCCTTATTAAAACTTCTCGAGAGAGTAGTACACATGCAATTGATGAAGTACCTCCTAGAAAATAAACTACTATCCACACAGCAACACAGCTTTAGACCCTTTCACAGCACCACCATCGCACTTACATAATTTACTAACATCATCAATAATCACAGAAGTAACGGACTGCTCGTATCTACTACATTCTTAGATTTATCCAAAGCTTTTGACATGGTCAACCATGCAAAACATCTTCACTAACTATCCACTGTAAACCTTAGCATCTCTGCTATTTCTTGGTTTAAGAGCTTTCTAGGTGGTAGACAGCAAGCTGTAAAATGGAAAAACCAACTCTCTCCCGTATTGCCTGTCTTCCTAGGGGTTCCTCAAGGCTCCATCCTGGGTCCATTGCTCTTCACCCTATTTACTAATTAACTCCCATCCAACACTCCCAAAGCCTTGATAGTGCATTATGCTGATGATACCACCATAATTTCCACAGCCAACACACTAGACCGGGTCTATATTAGAACACTGAAGTTTCAGAACTTCAAATGTTCTAATATCAAACCCTATTAAGCGAAAACTGATAACATCGAAAATTCAGAACAGCAATTTTTTTCCTAGGGAAAAAATTTGCTGTTCCAAAACACATACACACAACACAAACACACCAAGCAAACAGCAATCCACACACACATACACCTAAAATCTTACATCTAACCCTACACTAAACTGTACATACACCACTGTCTACCCACTTACCTTAACCCAAACCCTAACCCTAAGGTCCGTCACTATTGCACACACACCTCACCCGCACTAACCCTCACGTCCACACATTTGCACACTTACCTGACCCGCGCCCTACCCCTAACTCACCTAACCTGCCCTAACCCTCATGTCCACACAATCACACACTTACCTGAACCCGACCCGTAACTTTCCACCACAGTGCTGAAAATAGCGAGGCAACAGGAACGGACAGCCGAATTCTTTCCCTAGGAAAGAATTTGGTTTTCTGTAACTTCACTATTTTCAGCTTTCACTGAATAGGGGTCGATATTAGAACATTCGAAGTTCTGAAACTTTGATGTTCTAATATAGACCTCACTAGACCTCATCCTCTCCCAAACACAAGAATGCTTTTCCCTAGCCGAAACTTGGATCACCAAGCAAAACCTCATTCTTAACCCAGCTAAAACAAAATTACTCCTCTTTAGCTCCCACAGATCTATACCCCACTCAGATAGGTTTACAATCTCCTCGAATAACAACACCACCATCACCCCTACCAATCACACCAAACTACTAGGCTTGGAAATTGACAATCACCTTAGATTTGACATACACATTTCCCTAACCATAAAAAATGTTCATAAAAATCTTGGTCTACTCTATTGAAACAAACAATTTCTCTCCAACCATTCCAAAATTACAATAGCCAGGACACACCTATTATCCACCTTACTCTATGCCTCCCCTGTGCTTACCAATCTCCGCAAAACTGACCTAACCAAACTTGATAGCTGTTATAATATGATAGCTAGATTTGCTACAGTTTCATCCTTTAGAACACATCACTGTGAATGCCTCTAAAAGCTCAATTGGTTAGAACTTCCACTAATACTTCAATTCAATCAGCTATCACTTGTACACAAATTATTACATCACTCAGGCAATACCCCAGCTCTACAACAACTACTTCAACCCAACACCACTATCAGAACCTTGATATCTAGCACCCAAAACCTCCTTAAGATTACCAAATTTAATAACGAGGCAGGAAAATCCATCTACAGCCACTATATTTCTAAAATCTGGAACTCCCTTCCTGCCCATATAACAAGCAACAACTCCTCAATCCAATTCAAGAAACTACTTAAAATTAACTTCATGAATAACAGACTAAGCTGCTGTACCTCCCCTGGCTAGTACTTCAGTATTTAGCTATTATCAACTAGATTCATAGTTTAGTTACAGACCTATATTGTCCATAAATTCAGATGTACTGCCTTAACTTAAGACAGGAGGACTAATTGTACATTCAGCTTCTCTAGAGGTAAATGAAATGTATCTCATGAATGCTGTCCAATGTACTGTCTTCCATTTTGCTCTACTATGTCTCAAGTAAGTACCATATGATTGTCATATACTAATATTTGTGGAGCCTGCCTTTTACTAATATTTAATGTATTGTCTGTTAGCTATAAAAATGTTATCATTTGGAGCTTTTCTCCCGGGCATCTGCTGAAAGTAGACTTATATCCAGTTAGACTCTCCCGGTTAACAAATGTAAAATAAAATAAATAAATAATACTGAAGTTAAGGAGTTCAGTGAAGGTATTGCGGTGTGGGCAGAAAAACATTCTGTGGAGGAGAGAGGAGTGCATTTTGTGTGATATAGTGTAGGAGTTGGGTCAAATGCACTTTTCAAATATTTTTGATAGGGGAGAGAGAATGGCTATGGGTCTGTGTTTGGTGAGTTCAGTAGAATGACCATTTTTGTGAATGAGGAGGATGCAACCATTTATTTTTTCATAACAAAGGTACATGTTACTCATTGATAAACTGGTTTATTAGAATTGAGACAGGATAACCTGTTCCTTGTTGAAATTCAACCACTTCCTCTAAGATCTGTTTTAATTCCCTTGCATTTATGTTTGGTGGGATAAAAACACTTGCTATCATTACCTTTCCCCCCTCCAGTAGCCTCATATATGTCTTTCTTTTCCACTAGCTTTATTCCTCTGTAGTGATAGGTACCCCCATCTCTGTTAAAGTAATCACCCCTCTTCTCCATCCCTTCCAGGTCTTGAAGTAATGAACTTCTCTAAGACCTCTAAGATTAGTTCCTTACATTCCTCATTTCCTATATATATTTTTGTAGCATTTTTCCCTGTGTTCCAATGTTTTGTAAAATTGGTTCAAATTTGATTTACCTTTGATCTCTCAGTGTGAAGTGAACAAGCCCCCAGGACTTAATGAACATGTTTCACTGGTACCAGTTCTCAAATTAAGATCTGCCAAGCTTTAACAAAGAATAGGCTAAGGGTATGCTTTATAGAACCAATTTTCTACAATTATTTTTTTATAACTAATTTCATACATATCAAAAACAAAAACATTGAGCTACATGAAATGTTTTACCCTGTTAGGTTATTTTTTAGGACACTTCTGTTATGTACACATATGCATTTTAGGTTTTTATTCAACATGGGGGGGGGGCAATATTCTGTTTTACCTTTATGTATAGGTATTTGTATACTGTGGATGTATATGCAACTGTTCTGAATTATTATATTTATTACATGACCTTATATATTTTTATACTAATATGGAGGGATGTATTGATCAGAATTGATTAGTACTGTATTTATAGAACTAATGTCATAGAAATTTCAGTATGAGTGTTTTACTATATCTTTAAATTTTTGTCATTTTATTTAATTGGGACAAATTACCACAACCAGGTAATTAGGAAGGAGGTATATAAGGAGGGACTGCAATGTACTTCTTATTTCTGATGAAGTCCTGGATGCACTAGGATGAAAACGTGGTGTCTTTGCAATGTTAAATAAAATAGACTTTTTTGCTCCTTTCTATGCTGTGTTGGTGGCTTCGTTCTGCTGGTTCCTAGGTGCTTTATTTTGGATGTTAATCATTTATGTTCCAGGTTAAGAGTTTCAGTTTTGACCCCCACTTTCTTTTAACTACCTTTTACCTCATATTCTTTTCTTGTACATCTCAATTCACCATGTGCCCTGATACCATTCTTATGATCACCGCTCTTCAATTGTGCACTATTTCTTTCTTACCTTTTCTCCTTTTTTTACATCTTTTAACATTTTAATAACAAGAACAACTTTCAAAACCTAATTTAACTATATACATAAAATTCTAATTTTACCCATTCACTTTCTTCCTATGACTTTTGTGAGCCAGCGTTCATTTATGGTGTTTTCAGTCCTCCTGTTTGTGTTTTCCACATTTGTCACTATACATCTCTCTGTCCTCTTTCTTTTTATTCCCTCCTTCCACACTCTCCTTCGATCAGCCATCTGATTTTTATTTTTCTTGATGGTTTTTATTTCATCCTCCATTCATCCCCCTTCCTTTCCTGCATGAATCTGTCGTTCATGTCTTTGCTTAGTAATGATACTTTGTATTTCATTTCTCATCACTGTATTTCTTTCTAATCAGAATTGCATGGTTTATGCAGTGTAGTACTGCCCTATCTCCTTCTTCTCCTTTCTAGGCAAAGATATATTGTATTTTATTTGCTTTTATTACCTTTCCTTCAGACCTGCAATATATCTTTTTTTGTGACATAATACATTCCCCACCATTTCCTCCTTAATAATCGTCTTACTTTCCAGAGAACCTATTTATCTTATTGGCTTCTTTCTTATTGGTCTTATTTTGACTGTCACTCTACCCTACCCATCATCTTTCTACATTTACTCCCCTTCCACCCACACATACACACTTTTACCATAGACCCAGTATCCTGTTGTGTTTTTGTGTCCTACATCCAATGTGATGGACCTTAATGAGGGTTTATATGTCTTTTTATTCCATGTATTTAGAACCATCATTACTCCGCCTATTAATCTCTGTTACCCTTCATCTTTCTGTTTCTATTTTATGCATGTAATAAGACCAGGGAAAGGGACAGCTTTATCATATTACTAGTGCTTCAATATGCTTTGCTAACACTTTTATCCTCACTATTTTAAGTTATTTTCATTAACGCCTCTCTACACAACACGCTGTAATCTCTTCTGGATTTAAATTGTTGCACTTTTTAACTAATATATGAAAATAGTCATATGTTAAAGTGCTTTTACTTTGTCTAAATCAAAGCACTGTTTTTATTTGCACTTGCAGTGAAGAAGTAAAAAAAAGTACATTGTATACTTTATTTTGTAAGTCAATAAATGATGATGTAAACCACAAACTTCAGCTTCTTTTAAAGCATCTCTTGCCTCCTTATTCAATTTTTTTCTCATCAAATTTATATTTATATTTGTTGAGTCAAAATATTAGTTACATTCTTTACTTTTAGAGTCAATAAACAGGGAAATAATCAACATAGGATGTCTTGCCTTTTTCAAAATGCTTCCTTACTATTCAAATGTTATCCCACTTTCGTGAGTCTGTGTTCAGATTTGCTGCTCTCCCTGTTCTTCCATTTCTTCTATATCTCCCAAAATAGGATCTATGGATGGCTTCCTTCTTAATTGCTTGCAGTGCACCCTGGATCTTTCTCAACTGCATCTCCATTTTTTTCTTCTTGTCCTCCATTTTTTTCCAAACAACAATAATGGTTTCAATGGCCAGATCTCCACTGGGTTTCTTCCCTTGTGTTGCCTATTGTCCACGTAGTGGTGCAGTGGTCACATTGTTGCCTCACAGCAAGAGGTTCTCCGATTTGATTCTCGGCTGGAGTGCCTTCTGTGCGGAGTCTGTATGTCCTCCCTGCATTCGTGTGAATTTCCTCCAGGTGCTCCAGTTTCTTCCCATGTTACAAAGACATGCGTCTGGGGTGTTTCATCCTAGGCCGCTGCTGAAAATTGGCTCCGTTCCAAGTCGGACTTTCCCAGTTAACAAATGTTGAGAGTTTCATAGGTGTGTACTGGGCTAATGGCCCTGGAGCCTTTACAAGCCTAGACCATAGGATTACGCTGGCATCATGCCACCCGACCATAGTAACTGTGCCTCAGTCAAGCAGAGCCACTGGAGTGATCCCTGGGGTGAATTTTCTATTTCCCATCCACTCATCAAGATTTCTCCTGAAGAGGGCCAGTGAGGTGCTCTGTTCAACATGTATGGGAAGTCTATTCCATAGCATGTGCAGTCTCTGGGTTATGAACCTGTCCCTCCAGCATGTTCTGTTGATTGTAGTAATGAGGTTGAGGTCTCTGCAGCATGTCATGCAGAGGGATTGGGATTAGTTTAGATGTAGCATTTCTAACAGAACTGGGTCAGATATGGCTTTGTAAGTCATGCAGAGATCACCTCTAAGTAGTCGACATGAGACAGAGAATAGTTGGAGTTTTTTGAGTCTGTCCATATAGGACAAATGTTTAAG
Source organism: Protopterus annectens (assembly GCF_019279795.1). Lineage (NCBI taxonomy): Eukaryota > Metazoa > Chordata > Ceratodontiformes > Protopteridae > Protopterus > Protopterus annectens. The sequence goes on along the minus strand of NC_056745.1, from coordinate 1,375,249,626 downwards.
GCCTAGGATCCTCTTTGTGAGGTACATTTGTGGCCTCTCCAGTTGTTGCAGGTGTCTAGTGAGGTACATGCCAAATGGGGCACTGTACTCGATGATTGGTCTAATGAGGGAAGAGTAGAAGGAGACAATGACCTCTTTCTTCCTGGATGCAAAACCCTTAGTAATGAGATGTGCCACACAGAAGTACTTTCTGAATGTGGTGGTCAAAAAAGAGATTGCTGTCAACCTGTGTTCCCAGATCTCTTATAATGCCTTCTGTGTTCAGTGGACTACCATTGATGTGGTAATTCATGGGAACCGGATTTTTCCCAAAGGGGATGATGACACATTTTTTGGCATTGAGCTTAAGGCCATGGTTCTGACACCAGTCTTTGATCTTGGTGAGACCATTCTGTAAGATGTCAGCATCACTTGGGGAGTTAATAATAGCTCCCAACTTGGTCTTGTGTTTACCTGGACTTCAGAGAAGTATATACCAAACAGGAGAGGACCCAGGACTGAATCCCGTGGGTCACCACTCATGACTGGCCGGCAGTCTGACTTGGATTCAGCTACTTTCACACTTTGGGTTCTATCTGTGAGCCAGCAGTAGTGATACATGGGTTGATGCCTAGCTTAGTGAGTTTTTCTATGATTATTGAGTGGGGAATGGTATCAAAGGTCTTGACCAGATCAAGGTAGGCTGTATGAACCACCTTGCCTTCATCCACAGCTCTGCTGACTGATGAAAATAAGTCAACCAGGTTGAGCAGGCATGATCACCAAATTGTGTGGGATCCAGATATTGGAGATTCCCTATATCCTTGTTTATTAGGTCCATGATGAAGCGTTCCATAGCTTTGCATATCTAACTCGTCAGGCTAATGGTACAATAGTTCCCAGGGTCTGTAGTCACTCCTCCTTTGTGGAGAAAGATGATTGTAACAGTGCGCTATTTGGTAGGGACAAAGCCTGAGGTGAGGCTGTGACTGAAAACGGCACACAGGTGAGGTGCCAGTTCACTCTGTAGTTCATGTAGAACACAGCCAGGGATATTGTCAGGTCCCACAGAAGCTGTGTTCTTGGCCTTGGACAGTGCTGTTTTAACCTGTGCAGCAGTACTACTGGGTGCCTGGCAATCTACTGGTGTTGTAATTGGTCCTTTGGGGGGAGAGATAAAGTTGGCACCGAATCTGTCTACCAGTATATTGGCAATAAATGTTGGCTCGGTATAGGAGGTACCATTGTGCAGCAGCTCAGAGCAAAACTGGGTATTGCCATAGAGATTCTTTACATAACTATAAAAGGCCTTGTGGTTGTCTTTACTATCTGCTGCAACTCTGTTTTCATAGCTAGCTTTAGAGGATTTGATGAGTGATCTCAACTTTTTGTTGAGGCTGATAAGGGAGTTTTTCCAGCCTTGGGACGTCACCTTATTCCACATCTTTTTTCTCCTTCTGTTGTAGAGTTTGTTTATGGCAGGGGACCACCAGGTTGGCTTCCTTTTTTTTTAGGAAAGCATCTTGGTTCTATTGGGTATGGTGAGAGCCATGCATTTGTGTACTTGTTTGTACGGTGCACTGGTGTATGATTTGTCAGTCATGCAACTATTCTCCATTTGCATGGGTGCCATGAAGTTAGCCACCTCTGTTTTTAGGATCCCAAAGTTAGCTTTGCAGAAGATTTTCATGGTGGTTACCTTTGCAGGGGGGAGGGGTAGAAGGGATGTGGACTTCCAAGGTGATTAGTTTGTGATTGGATCTAACTAGGGAGGAGTTAACTATTGGTGTAGAGCAACGGTTGCCCATGTTAGTAATGACCAGGTCAAGGATGTTGCTACCTCTAGTGGGGGTAAGAACAAGCTTGCTGACAGCATTGGAATTAATGAATTCCAGGAAACATTGAGCAAGTGTATTGGTACATGAGTAGTTTTCCCAATTAATGGAGGGGTAGTTGAAGTCACCCAATATGAGAGTGTTAGGTTGGACCCTAATATTCTCCAGGGTGCTTAGCAACGTGGAGTGTGAGACTTGAGACATGGTTGGGGACCTATAGCAGGCTATGACCTGAATCGCAGTTTTACTAAATGTTAACTGCACCTGAAGTATCTCTGATGTGTTATTTTGGGCTACCAGTCTGGAGGTGTGCTCATCCTTTATGACTATGGAAACACCACCACCTTTGGAGCTTCAGTCCAAGTTCTGGAGCTGAAAGATGTGGAATGAGTTATAGCCTGGTAGTGCAGAGGTGCTTTCTGCTGCTTTGAACCAGGTCTCTATTATAGCACAAATGTCGATGTTCTCCATTTTAAGGAGTAGTTCGAGCGAGTGCATTTTGAGATTTAGACTTCTAGCGTTGAGCAGCATGACCTTCAGATTGCATTTGTTTGTAGCTGTTATGGTGTAATTTGGTCTTTAGAATACCACCTAAAAAAGGCATTGTAGGGGTGGCAAATAAAAATAAATAAAATTTTCCCCTTCTTGATGTGTCTGGCTATATTTGTAGCTCAAGGATTGTGGTTTCTGGATCTAAAAATGTTTTTCCACATTTAAAAATAAATACTTTCATTATAAATGGATACAACAATTTCAATTTCAAGTTTAAATTTTTTCACACTCTAAAATTTTTGCACACTCTAAAATGATTGGAGTATATTGTCTACAGACCACCCTCCTTTGCTTTTGAATATTGGCTAAAACATTGTCCACCCCCCCTTATGCCTTTTTTAGGCAATGTCATACTGACAAGACATCTGCCATACAAACTCAAACTTAGAAAATGTAATGGTGTTACTGCTCAATGCCAAAAGCCTGAACAAGAAACACCACTCCTTCCAAGCATTTATTACCTTGAAGAATACAGACATCAGTGCAGTTGCAGAGACATGGTTTAAATCTGCAGAGAGCACCCCAGCAGTGCAGGACTACATCTTCTACATATTTAGACCAGCTGCTGCACATGCTGGGACTAAGAGTGGAGGTTTCCCAATTTATATCAAAAATCATAACTCAAGGCTGGTCAAAATCACCAGAGGCAAAATCCATAACATATGCTTCCAATCTATAGATCCCCCTCCATTACCCAGGAAACCAATGACACATAATTAAACTTAACAGAGTTACTCACCATTCAGTTCAAAACCATATTCACCGGTGAGCCCTAAATTTGGAGGCCCAGAGATTCCTAGACTTTGTCAACATAAGCACCTTGGACCTGATAGTTCATGCACCCACTATAGGCAAGAACATACTGGATTTATTCCTCACTAACATGGAAGAATGCTGTCCCCCAGTTTAATAAGGCTGGGAAATAAAGCTGTCTCCTTTGCAATAAAAACAAACCTAGGGAACCTTAATAACCCTGCAACATTCAGGAAGTATTCTAAGGCAACCATTTTCCTCCTAAGTGATAATCTGGTAAAGTTTCAAGTCCTCCAAGCCCTGAGAATGCTGCTGCCTATATGGAATTGTTCAATGATCCCCTGTATAGTCATCTCAGTACATGCATCGAGATAGCTATGCCAACCAGGAAAAAACACAAAACAAACACAAGAAACGAATCATCCTGGTGGAATTCCAATATAATTATGTTGTACAACCAAAGAAATAAACATCAGTGCAAAAATAAGAAAGTGTTATACCCTGTAGCATAAAACATCTCTCATCAATCTAATTCTTTGAGAGCAAAATAGTATATACTGCCTACCTTGATTTGCTCAGATATAAACCCCTATGCCACCTGAGGGATAACCCCGGTGGCTCTCAGATAGGATCCAAGAAGTTAAGATATAGGAGTCCACCTACACAAAGTCACTGGTAACTAAAGGGGGTTCCTCATGGCTCTGTGCTGGTCTATCTCCTTTTTAGCATCTACTTTTCTGAATTCAAGGCAATATCAAGGGGCATTGGCAGACCAAATTTGCTGAGGACTGCAAACTTGGTACTGTCATTTAATCCCCCTAAGATGCAAATATCCTCTAAGATCTGCTGACTCAACAAATAACTGGTGTCAGAGCCATGGTGTGGAACTCAATACCATGAAAATCCATAACGGTATCTTTTGGGAAGCTGGCCAGACCTGGAAACTACATCCTTAATAACAAAGTAGTCAGGGATTTAGGAACAAGTGTGCACAATAGCCTGGCTTTCAACCATCATGTGTCTATGATAGTAAGGAAATTATTCCATGTTGCACCATTTATAAGCAAGGGTATAGCATCTAGGTTTAAGGAAGTATTCTTTCCACTATATTCAACCCTTATCACACCAATCGAGTGCAATGTCTGTTTGGTATGTACTTGACCAGACGCATGCAACAACTGGAATGTCCACAGATGTTCCTCACAAAAATGATACAGGGCATAAATAATATGTCCTACATGGATTGCCTCAAATCCCTATCTCTGTACTCAGTCTCCTACAGACTACTGATGGCTAATCTATGGCTGCCATACAAGGCATACTTGAATCCCCACTCTGATGGACCCTCTACATGTCTGCAAAACAGATAGCATCAGTAATACCCAATAAAATGACTTAAATCTTGCCTGCAACAAAAATAGAACATGTTGTGCTGACAGATATGGGCCTCAGAGAATACCTCTTGTCTGGAATAGGCTTCTCATCCATGTGAAGCAGAGTTCTCACCTAAACCAATTTAAATGTGATTTGGACCAGTGGATGAGGAATCAGAAATTCACCCCTGGTCTGACGCATCTGTCCCTAATGGATATAGGTAGCCTGTAAATGCATGACCACCCAAGCCCTAGTTTATGCCTTAGAATAATGTTAAGGTCCATAAATTTGTCAAATACAGTTGTTATGCATGGCTAGGCTTAAAAAGGCCCCTATGATTATTAGCCCATGAAATTATGAACTCAGAAAGTCTCTTGGATGTACATATTGTTTTGTTTTTACATTTGATTTTTTTTTTTTTTTTTTTACAATCAGTTGGTTTCATGCTTTTATTTGATGTCAGGGTACTTCTTAATAACTTTGATGTATATTTCCATATGCATTTAATGTACCTCTTAAATATTCCTTTTCAGATTTCCTTGTAGCACTTGATGAGCCATAATGAATCCTCTCAAGTGTAGGGCTGTGGCATATACTCCTCATGCACTGTATGTATTGTGTAGTTGTAAGAGCTGCCTCGCAGGTCCAGAGTCTGAAGTTTAAGCTTAACTTCTGTTAACTTTCTTTCTGGCACCGGCATGTTATCTCCATGTTTTTGTGCATTTTCTTTGAATAGTCTACTTTTGGGCAGTATGGTGGCACACTCTAAGATCTCTGTCTCCCACATTTGAGATGCAGGGCTCTGTCCTGACGTCTATTAACTATATGTCTGGTGTCTGCAGACAAATATTGTACCCCCCTTGGAGTAACACCAAAAACTATTAAAATCAATCAGCTTCCATTCATAATGTGGCATCACCCTTGGAGAAGGTAGAATTTTGCTCAGTGCTAGGATCATACCAGCCTGGGACACATAAACCAACAGCTCCATCAGTTCTCTCTTTATACAGTTCAGGGAGGTACATCTCATGTCATTTATGCCCACATAGACTATGACTGAGTCATACTGGTACTTGTGGTCCAATGATGTGAGTGCATGCATTATTTGCATAATCTTGACCTCTGATAGACAGCTGACTGACTCACTATGTAGTTAGCTTTGTGAGTAGGCAATCTCTGTTTCTTTCAATAGAGTCTCCTATAAACAAAATGTTGGGTTGTGTGGTGCTATGCATTATGGCTTTGAAGTTGAGAAAACATGGGATATAGCAATATGTGTCTTGTTTGGTATTGCTTTTGTTGAGTATTCTAGAGGCTGCTGAGGACACCTTTTTAGAGTGCAGCATCTAGGAAATATTTTGTTGTTTTGGGAGATTACATTTATGAGCCTTAGTATACATGAGTCAATGTGTCTGGTATGTATCTGCATTACAAACAATGTGTTTGGTATTATAGGTGCTTGTATGTGAGAGTCTTGCCTCCAGTGATGTATAACTATATCTCACACATAACAAATGCATTTGCTGGAATATTAAGTGGCTATCAGTATACATTAAGCAATCTCTCCATTGCCTGAGGATGTCCATATCCACCAGGCTAGTGGCAGAGATAGCAGAAAAGTGTATGTCCATGGCTACAGGTCCTTTTTATGGGGTCTACAATGAGATGGTATTGTGGAGGTCTACACCTGGTTAGCTTGGTTGCTCTAACAGTGTAGGATTCCTATCAAGAATGCATAAGACCTAGCTTGAGGGGTGGGTGCCTCTCAGTGTGCAAACTAGCTGCTTTCTGTGCAACTAAGTACTGAGGAATTTTCAGGAGGATTTCTACAAAGAATATTCTATAATATCCAAGAAACTTTAATGAAGATAACAGTGAGTGCTTTCATCCATACAAGACGGCATCACACTATTACAAATAAGAAATTACAGATGCTTAAAAAGCAACAGAAATATATGAATCGTGGCAACCTAATGTTTTAAACCCCTACATTTAAGAAATAAATGAATCATTTCCATGATATTAAAACCTGCAAAGCAATGTGCATTTACTTTGACTTGCCAGATGTATTATTTTCAGTCTAGCAAGTCTTTAATAAATTATTTTCTATAAATGGAAACTACCCTTTCCAAAACCTCAAACTTAAATTGCTATTAGTACAACATTTGGCAAGCTTAAACAAATCATTGCTCTCATCACTGATCCTAATAGCATTAAAATGTTAATAAATGCATTTTCAGAGTGTTCTAGAAATGCAGCCAGTATAAAATCCTAGCAAGTGATACATATGGCCAGATACATACAGCCATACAAAGTGCAAGTAAAAATACCAGGAGTCTGTATTATCACACTTATTTAAACAAATACTATCAGAACCTGTCAACAAATGTGAACAAATGTAGTAATTCCCATAAGTTCTCATGCCTCCATTTAAAATAAGATGCCTAGCACTCTGGTTGGGAATGCCCTTAATGATCCTCTCTCTTAAATGTACAAATTCAGGTTTTACTCATGCTATCTCAGATGTAGCAAGAAAAACACTCCAGGTATGTACTAGCCAATTTCCCTTTTATGTGCTCAAATTTAACTATCCCAAGGTCGATGATTATAAATCACCCCAATGAGAATAATTGGGATCATACCATTGATAATCACAAATTTTATAAGGAACAGACCAAAAATATTAGGCAAAAATCTGGACAGTTGAGAGGTGCACATCTCAGTTCTGCACTCTATGCTACATGTTCTGCATATAGCAGCTTTGTTTATCTGTCTCCTCTGACCTGTTTGCTAATGTAGTCCAACACCAGTATGAATAACAGTGTTCTCAAAGCTGAAACCTGATGTACACCAACTCCCACTGGGAACCCCACTGTGAAACCAAACACTGTTCATACTTGAGTCTTTGGATCCTTGTACACAGCTGGCACTAATTCTACCAGTGTTTCTTAGACTTAGAACTACAACAGACCTGCCCAACTCAGCTTTCTTGGGACCATGACACATGCTTTCTCCATATCTAGGAATGCCCAGTTGGACTCTTTCACATCTCTAGCATCTTCTCCACTATCTGTATCACTGTAAATACAGGGTTAGCTGTGCTACATTTTGATCTGATTCCAAACTCTTCTGCTCCCATCTTACTTTCTACTACTCTGCACATTCGCTTATCAATCACCCTCTCTAGAACTTTCATGCAATGTGACAGGAGTTCCATACCTCTGTACTGTCCCCTTTATTCTTCAACACTGGTACTAGAATACTTATCCTCCAGTCATATGGGATGCACCTTTCTCTCCACAATGCTATAAGTACCCTCAGGAACTATTTTTCCCCTATCTCACTCAGCAGCTTTATCATAGCTGCTGTAACCTCATCTGAGCCTGCAGCTTTCCCTAACTTCATTTTCCTTAGTGCTGCTATTAAATCTTCTAGGGTGGGCTCCTCCTCTTCTCTCAAGATGGGCTGTGTTTGTGACAGTAAAGCTTCTGTGTTTTTTTTTTTTTTCATTCATAATCTGCTGTATGTACTCTTTCCATCTGCTTTTGATGTCCTGTGGACTGGTGAGCAAGTTGTTGCTGGCATCCCTTATGAAGGCTGTCTGACTGTCTTCTTTATCTTTCTGTTTTTGCCTTACAACTTTATATAGTTTCTTTGTGTCATTTACTGTCTCACTTTTCAGAAGCTGTTAGAATGCCTGTGATGCCTTGTTCTTTGCAACTGCAACTCCTTTCTTACTCTTATTGTTAGCCAACCCATATTCATTCCCAGCATGGTCTGCCCTTCTTTCTCCCACTTTTGATGACTTCATGGACTTCTGCATTCCCCCACCAGCTTTCCTTATGTGTCTTATTTCCACACCTGGCTCAGTCACATATATGTTCTGTAGTCCTCACACATGCTACTTTGAGGCATTAACATTCTTCTTCAATGCCACCCATTTCTTCTTCTTCTTGAGGAGCTAGAACCCTGAATTATTCTTTAAACTGTTGTGCTTTCTCTCCAGTCAACTTCCAAGTCTTCAGCCTTGTCTCTGTTGACGTTAGAGCCTTCTCTGACCACTGCTTGCAGCTGATTGTGGCAACCAGTGGTTTATGCTGTGGGCTGACTGTTTCAGTGGGGATGACTATGCAGTTGTGGATTCTACCCCACTGCCCTTTCCTTACTAGGAGGAAGTCTACCTAAGTTGCATGTTGACCACTCCTGTATGTGATATTTTGTCTGTCTCTCTTTTTGAACCATATGGTGGCTACTATCAAATCATTTGCCAGACATAAGTATAGAATGGCCTCTCCTTCTGTATTCCTGTTGCCCCACACATGTGGAGCAGGCAATCCTCATATCCTGCTCTGTCTGTCCCAGTATGTGCATTTAAGTCACCCATTATCAGCACCAATTCATGCTGTTCTGCTTTATTTAGCAGGTCCTGCAACTGCTGTCTGCATGCACTGTTTTCCTCACTATCACAACCCTGCTGGGGGGTATAGATTGAGACTATGAAAACTGCCCTATCATTAGGCTGGAGTCTGATTGCCAAGAGTCTGTCCTAATTCTGATTACATCTCTCACTGCCTTCCGAAGCCCCCCCACACCACAATCATTTCTAGCCTGCTCTCCTGAATAGTAGACTCTGGATTAGAACCCAAGTGTCTTTGCTACATAGCCCATTCATCTTGTCTCCTAGAGACATAGGATGTCCAGTGTCATGAAACATTTAAAAGGAGATCTTTTCCTTGGTATACTAAGATAAAAGTTGCTAGCTAGTCTGGTTAAAAACACAGTGCACAAGTACAGGAACCATTTTGTAACAAACACTGTAATTTTACTTGATGGTTGCAATAGAAAGTTAAGATGACCATTAACTTTTCTTATATTTTCAATTAAGGATGCTCCCACTCACTATAAATATATTAGATTGTATACAAGGTACTCACAAGGAGTAGTGATACAATCCAGAACTAGTCACGACTAACAACCAGCTACATACGATTGGTTTATTTTCAAATGAATTCCTTTACAAATGGGAAGTCTCAAAAATGAAAGCATATATGGACTCTTAAAAAGAGATATCTCTTAAAATTATTATTGCATTTTCAGTTTTATATTTCAACTTAGTCTTAACCCAAAAAGTTGATGACCTCTAGAAAAAAGTCACACTGTTAGACTGTTTCCGATAGTAGAACTGACTGGCTGCAAACCTGATTTATTTTATTTATTTATTTACATTTTGTTTGGTCCTTATGGGCTAAGCCCCTCTCAGAGAGGACCCAGAAAAAAAATAGATTAACATAAAATGTGCATAACTCATCATTTACTCAAAAATGGGTAAAGTTAAAGCAATTGCTGGTCAGTAGGAGGTAGTACTGTAGCAACATATATAAATAATTGCTGTGTGAATATATGGTGGCACGAGAAAAAAATTAGGTGAGAGGAGGGTTATTAATGAAGACCATATGGGAGACTGACCTAGAGGAAAGATACAAAAATAAACAAAGATGGGCAGGTTGAGATAATGCAGGTTGGAGATGATGATATAATTTGATCCAGTTTGCATAAAATTATCATTAGATGATGCCATATATAGGGCAAGATAAGGCAATATTGAGGTATAATTGACACGCGTTTTTGAAGTATATACATTTTCTGAGATCACATAGGTCCTGAGGTACAGAGTTTCAAGGTAAAGTGAGAAAATGGCTTGGAACATAGTTACACGTCTTAGCGGATATTGACTTTATCTGAAGAAGATTTTTGTTGGCTAACCATAGGTGTACTAGAGAAGTAAGGTTGATAGTGAGGAGCATATGCAGTTATGTAGCAGTTTGTGAGTAAACGTTGGATGGAGCTAATTCTGTTTGTGAATGACATTCAACATAATTTGTTCAGGATATAACAAGTGCATGATCTAGCCAAAGGATGTGAGGCAAAATTAGCAATTTTGTAATATGTGAGTTGTACTTTGTGGAAAAATTACATATTTAGGTTGCCAAAGAATGGGGTTCCATATAGCAGTTTAAGAATAAGTTCAGAGTTTGTCAAAGTTATCCTGCTTGATGGGATTAGGCAATGATTTATCTAATTTAGGGTTCCAAGTCTATTGTACATATCTTGCACTATATTGTCCATGTGATATGAAAAGAGTTTGCTGTTGATTGTGACACCTAGATATTTGTAATGGTCTACAGCCTGGATAGCAGTGTGGGTGATGGAGACAGACAATATTAGTTCAGTTGTTCTTTTTTTGTACATAAAATGTATGATTTGTTTGTATTTAATTTGCAAAATGTTTAAACTCATGAAGCCAAAATGCAAGTGTAATGATTCATTTTTGCATGTCTGGGAACACTTTCTCCATAGTATGTGCAGTACAGATGATGATGATGATGATGATGATGATGATTATGATGATGATGATGATGATGATGGTGATGATGATGATGATTGAGGATGATGATGGTGACGATGATTGATGATGGCGATGATGATGTTGATGATGATAATGATGATGGCGATGATGATGATGATGATGATGGCGATGATGATGATGATGTTGATGATGATGATGATGATGATGGCGATGATGATGATGATGATGATGATGGTGATGGTGATGATGGGCTTGCCTGCATATTGTCGTAATTTAGTACTGTCACTATGATGAGACATGCCTTATGTAAAAATAATGAAAAGTAATGCACCAAGAGTGTTACCTTCAAGTACGTTAATGTTAGTTTTTATTTTGAAAGTCATACATCTAGTGCATGGTCTGACTTGTTTTGGTTAATTAACGTTTTAAACTAATAAAATATCGTGTCTGAGCAGCCCACATCTTGCAACCTGCAAAGAAGTGAGGTATGTTTGGCTATGACAAGGCTTTTGAGAAGTCAATAAATAGGTCTGCTGCAAGTTTTCCCCGAGTCACATTCAAATGTAATGACGTCTGTTAATTCCATTAATGCTATTTGAGTAATATGGCCAGTCTGAATAACATTTTTCTCCATTTTCTGTCTGAATAATTGGTATGTGTCATAATTATATATGATTTTTCTTGGTTTGATATATATGGAGTATGAGATGGCGAAATGCTAGTGTTATGCAATGCTCCCTTTAAGGTATGTGGTCTGGATTCTAATACTGCAACCACTTCTTCCAGTGAAGAAATATACGGACAGACTGATATTCTTGGTACTAGGGGTTGTACTTGGCTAGGCTTTTAAGGGCTCTAAGGCCATTAGCCTAGTAACCTCTTATGATCCTATGAACAGCCAGCTCTGCCCATGAATACGTTAGAAGCACAGTGCAAATCATATGCCTTGCACTGTGTAATGGTTATATTCCAATGCAGGAAGTGTGCAAGCTGAAAATCTAATTAGTTTGTACCATGTATTGCATACACACACACACACACACACACACACACACACACGCGCACACACACACACACACACACACACACACACACACACACACACACACACACGCACACACATAATGCAGTCCCACTTCCCAACACACTGCTACAGGTAGACAGGGCTAATACAATGACTGTGCCCGTACTATGCTTTGCAATAACTAGAAGATAATAAATAAATCATAAACAAGTCTAATTTCCAAATATATGACAACTGGTGTCAGAATGCTTATTCTATTTTTATTGTACAATAGCCTATCTTCTTTTACTCCATGGATTCTCTTCGTAATTTTTAAATACCACCATAGCTATAGAATTAATTAGTATTATTTACTAACAGATTAATGAAGGCATGAGTACACAACAGTTGCATCTTTCCACTCAAAAACAAATATAGTATCAGTTTGTTACTAGATGCTGGTGTACAGCAGAGACCAATAGTAATATTAGCAAGCAGTATGACTCTCATTTTATAAAAAGTTAGGTTGTCTAATCTTACCTTTTCTCCTTTTAGATATACAGCTTCTAGATAGCTATCCAGGTCCTGAAAGAAACATAATTAGGATAATTTATTTTAGAAGATGAAAAAACTGCAACGAACCACCATGAAGTTAAAAATGCAAAGATTTAATATGAAACGAGCGCTTTCACGCACACTCAGGTGCGCTTCATCAGGTTACAATTAAACAAATAACCACTCACTTTTATACAATGACAAGGTTTTCAATTAATCAATCAAAGCAGTAATTAAACAACTTTAAAGATATACTGTGTGTAAAACCTTTTTAAAAACACGCTTCTTTCTGGTAGCTAACAATACTAGAATTCAGACCTTCAAAAATATCCTACCTAAGGGCTACATAATTCATTACTTATTACGATAAATTAGAAAAGTATAAATCATTAAAAACTTTTACATATATTATTCATGAATTTAGAACAGCAAAACAATCAATATCTTACATTATAAAACATGAACAATATTGATTAGGGGCTTGGTTTGCATCCCAATATATCAGTCCAGGAACGAAAACCATATATAACTAATGGCGCCCGAAACTTATAGACAAACACTGTGTATTCACTCATTCTATTATAAACATAACATAAAATACATTAAAATAGACACATAATTACATCTTATAAATCTAGGCATCATGGAAAAATTAAGAAAAATAAAATCTCGCTGAGCAAAAAGATATGCCCAGTTAATTCTAAGACCCACATGAATATTGCAACTAACGGCTAGCACCAAATATTAGCCCGTTCAAGCTCACAGTCAAATATGCTAGCGATAGTGCCTACAACCTATGATTAAGGCCAATATACATTAGGTAAATATTCATAGATCATATAACAAACTGATTATACCCATATGGTAGTACTGAACATATCATAAGAGCAATTTGCTCTCTTTAATACATCATATTATCTTTTACTGTACATGCCAATCGAGGCAGTATAAGGCATGATCGAGCAAAAACCCAAAAATCATTCAACAACAATTAATAATATATTAATGATGTGGAAACTTATTCAGGGAAAAGACCAAAGGCCAAGCAACGAGACTAACCAGGAATATAGATGTTGCATAATCAAAATATAGGGCAGACAGGAACAAGGAATCACAATAAAGTGAACAAACAAATAAACAGATAACGTTTACTATATCAAGAAGATCCTGTTAGAGCAGGCCGGATATTGACCATGGTATTAAGTCCAGGTTTTATATGTGCCTTGAGCCTAAGTATCCATCTTAGTTCAAACATCTCAATGGTACCTATAAGGTCCCCATCCCGTTTATTGGGATTAATAACCTGCACAACTAAAAAACTGAAACTGTGCTGAGGACAATCTTGACAATGCACAGCTAAAACATTAGTGACATTACCCTTTTTTATATCGTATATATGATTGTACATCCGATCCTTCAGTCTGCGTGATGTCATCCCCACATAGTATGCATCGCATTGGTTACAAGTTGCCAAATATATGACATTCTGTGTGTTGCACGTGGCATAGAAAGTGGGCTTGAAAACCATATTAATACCAGGTATATCAAATTCTTGGATTCTGTTAATATATTTACATAAGGAGCATCTACTACATGGGTAGGTGCCTGTCTTAAAGTTAGCTCTTATATCAACAGGGGAAACGTCTAGTTTTTCTTTACAAAGTAACCTCTTAATATTCAAACAGTTACTAAATCTAAATGAAGGTTGCTTTCCGACTATTTGTAACAGCAAAGGATCCGAAAGCAATATTTTCCAGTTACCTCTAATAATCTTAGTTAACTGATCTACATCATTGGTATACTTAATATCATAAGCTAAACCCTTTCTACTCTCCTTTAAATATGGAATATAATCTTCCCTTCTTCCATCTAAAGATATTTCAACCAAATCATTTGTTACCTTCCCAATAAGGTCAGGAGGGTAGCCTCTAGCTATAAAAAATTCAGTTTGTTGTTTTATTAGCTCCAATGCATCCTGCTTATCGCTACACAATCTCAATATTCTGGTCATTTGTCCTTTTATAATGTTACGAAAAACATAACGTGGGTGTAGACTATTATAATGCAGGATACTGTTTTTCCAGCATGATTTTTTATAAAGAGTAGTGGTCAGGCTGTTATTTATTTCTTTTATGATGGTGACATCCAAAAAGTTTGCCTTTGTGCTGGAACACTCATAGGTAAAGCAAAAGAACGAGGTAGTGGAATTCATATATAAAATGAATTCCTGTAACATTTCTAGTCCACCATTCCAGAAAATCAAAACGTCATCTACGAAATGCCTATATAAGATGACATGCCTGAATCTGGGGTCCTTGAAAATGAAATCCTTTTCCCATTGATAAACTACTATGTTGGCGTATGCATTAGCACAGGGAGTGCATACACACACACACACACACACACACACACACACACACACACACACACACACACACACACACGCACACACGCACACACGCACACACACACACACACACACACACACACACACACACACACACGCACACACACACGCACACACATAATGCAGTCCCACTTCCCAACACACTGCTACAGGTAGACAGGGCTAATACAATGACTGTGCCCGTACTATGCTTTGCAATAACTAGAAGATAATAAATACATCATAAACAAGTCTAATTTCCAAATATATGACAACTGGTGTCAGAATGCTTATTCTATTTTTATTGTACAATAGCCTATCTTCTTTTACTCCATGGATTCTCTTCGTAATTTTTAAATACCACCATAGCTATAGAATTAATTAGTATTATTTACTAACAGTTTAATGAAGGCATGAGTACACAACAGTTGCATCTTTCCACTCAAAAACAAATATAGTATCAGTTTGTTACTAGATGCTGGTGTACAGCAGAGACCAATAGTAATATTAGCAAGCAGTATGACGCTCATTTTATAAAAAGTTAGGTTGTCTAATCTTACCTTTTCTCCTTTTAGATATACAGCTTCTAGATAGCTATCCAGGTCCTGAAAGAAACATAATTAGGATAATTTATTTACAATGTAAAATTTAAGTTACAGTTGCAAATTATTTTGGCAATGCAAAATCTGTGTTTTCTTTTTAAAGTTTAAATAAAACATTAGGCACAGTTTAGATTTTTGGCCATAAAAGTAGAACTTCAAACTATCCAAAGTCAAGTACAGTTTATAATAGTAATTCAAGTCCTTACTTAATAAATGCATATACATGTATTTATGTTTTCATTTAATTCTGTAATCTGCTTTGTAAAAAATGTATTCTCTTATCAGGAAGACAGGTAACATAAATTACCCTAAAGCAACTGAAATTAAATAAAATCATAAGAACAGTTGGTGAATGCACTAAAAAATGTCACCATTGCAAATTACTCACTATTTGTGTGTGCATGCAGTAATCCAAAAATTACTATGAAACAGCCTTATTCTGTTTGTATGTCAAAATCCTTATTCAAATGGCTAATGTGGGCTATGGGCTACCAATTATTTATGAAGCTAAGCACATCCTGTTAAAGAAGAATGAATCTGCTACAGTTTTCAAAACCAGCAATGAAGCCATCATTTCAATGGGTTTAGTATTAGGTCTTGCATATACCCGATTTTCAGAAAAATCAGACATATTGACTAGAATCTTTACTTTCAGCATCTTAAAAAGTACACCAATGATATCATTAGAACAGTTTAAAAATCAAATTTATTACAATATGTAACAGATATGAATATCTAATTATATTTGAGGCCAGTGTCTCACATTAGATCGTTTCTAGTAAGCACTAGTCCGATATCATGTAACAAACCACCACGTTGGTGATATCAATCCATCTCCTAGGTAACACTCCTAATGACCCTAGCTGCCATGTTGTGCAGTCATACATACACCCCCTCCAAGGACAACTCCATCAAGTATACATAACCTCAAGAGTCACAAAAATGGTCCAGGAGGGTGTACAACACCAGCGTACTATATTGTTATTAGAAACTCCGTAGTCAGACACATTGAGTCCACCTTCACTTTCCTAGGTATGAACAAGGTGATTAAGGTAGTATGTGTAATATGTAGTATGTAAATTGCTTTTTATTCTTTTCTATCTTAAACACTAATATGTAACTATCTGTCTCTGTGACTATGTTGGAGCTTTTCTCCCCGGGCCTCCGCTGAAAATGGACATGTATCCAGTCTGACTATCCCGGTCAACAAATGTAAAATAAATAAATAAATAAATAAAAATATAAGCTGTCATTCAGGTACAAGGGTTCTGGTATAACAAGAGGCTTAGAATCTTTCCCCTGATAAGTACAAGTATGCCCTAGTACTGGGTCATGTAGATGTGAGTGATTTTAGATGCTGTATGCAAGAGAAGAGGAAGATTGGTAGGATGGAATCAGTTGTGTACATCTCATAGTAGGGCACTGATTTTTAGTGGTAAATTGCCATCACAAAAAATGATGACAAAAATCTAAGATAAGATAATTTGCTGTAATAATTGGTTGAGTAGGTGCTGCATTCCATGACCATCCAGTATGTGTCGGACATGTCTTCCTACTTTTCCAAAGATAAACTGCACCTCTCACACCATGGCATTTACATTCTGACCAAAGCTTTCCTGCTCCTACATACTGACCATAGCTTACCTGCTTCTATAGTGCCTTTTTATGCAGTGCCTCCTGCTAGACATTGCAACACAGTAAATTATAATGTGGACCATATTAAGACGCTCTGCTCAATGCCTTGAGATGTATCAAAATGTTATCAGTGTGTGAAGCTCCACTTCAACTCAAGTGCATCATTTTATGTGTAATTATAGGAAATGAGTTTTAGTGTATACAGAGCACTCTCTCTAAACCTGAATTCAGGACCTATCATACCTTCAGGCTAACTAGCAACTGTGGAAGAGTATTTGTAGTTATCAGAGACTCCATTATTTTATGAAAAATCATCTATGATTCTAACTTAAAAAAATTAACATACCCCCAACATAATCTCTAGAAAATTCCTAACTAACATTCCCCATCCTAAAAAATGCCTATGATACACAGGAACACCCTTAGGTTGGATTGCACAGCTGGGCTTATAAAGGCCCTGGTGGTCATTACCCTAGTACATACCTATGAACCTGTGTTGCCTTCTTGAGCAAAGGAGAGCACTGTAACATTTTTTATCTAATGGCTCATTTGGTAAGGGTCAGGTTGGTCTTTTGTACTGAATGCCTAGTATTTACTTATGAGTCTATGAATCTATGTTCCTAAAGAACCAAAATCATGCTACTACAAATTATTACTAAAGAGTGCTCCAAATTATATCTGCAAATGTGTAAAATAAAGTGATTTTTTTAACTTGTGCTGCTGCTTATTGCTTTAGTGCCCCCCCCCCAGAACAAAACACCACAAAATGGTGTTTGTCAAGCATTCAAGCCCATATTAATATATGTGACTTTCTCAGGTAATCTCTTACTTTTACCTCAGTCATACTTTCACTCCATCACACCCTAATCAACACCACTAACCAACATTCAACAATGGTACATAATTTTGTGTGTGTGTGTGTGTGTGTGTGTTTGTGTCTGTGTGTTCATGTGCATGTATGTGCATGCATGAGTATATGTGTGTATGTGTGTGTAGGAGCGTGTGTGTATGCATGCATATGTGTGTGTGTGTGTGTGTGTGTGTGTGTGTGTGTGTGTGTGTGTGTGTGTGTGTGTGTGTGTGTGTGTGTGTGCAATCCAGATAAGCAGCAAGATTCAATAAACCTTACACGGTCCATTTACACCATGTGAGCAGCACGGCATGACGTGCACACAATAGCACACTGTTTTGGATCCAGTAAGCAGCTTTACACAGTGTGTAGAGCTGCGCAAATAAGGTAAAAACTGTGACATTTTACAGCATAAGCAGCTGAATTGTTTGCTAATCAACCAATCCGAGAAGGAAGAGCTATTCAACAAACTAAAAACCAACCATGTAGACTCAGTGCTGATTTTCCCTGTGAATTCCAAAACCAACTGGAATACAGCCATGGAATGGAGTCTACACAGAAATAATGTTGGGGCTGCTGTTGCTTTAATTCCTATGCATACGCAGCAGGCTGAAGTCTATGCTGCTGCTGCTGTTACTAGACTATGGGCAAGAAGAAGAGTTTTCAGGCCATGTTTAACTTATCACAATCTACATAACATGGAAATTGTAGGGGACTACAGGGAGGATAGAGACACACTACAGGAACTTTGCAACCTATATTGTCCTCAACTCACAGCCAGGGCAAACCAAGGGAAACCCATAACAGTGGAGACAAGGGAATGTATATCACTTAAAATTTTAGTTACAGGAACCTTTCAGAAACCAACAGGGGACATGGGGATGTCACAGGCATCAGCATCCAGGATCCTTCATCAATTCCTGAATGTTATGCTACAACATGCCAGTAACCACATATATTTCCATGGACTCCTGAGGACAGGGCCACAAATACTGTATGCAGGAGTTCTACTCTGTACCACACTACCCTGAAGTACTGGGTGCCATAGATTGCACACATATAGAAATTAAGGCACCACCCAAGGAACAGGGAGGGTTCTATATAAATAGAAAGGGCTTCCACTCGATTAACTGCCAAGTCATGTGTAATGCCAAAAGAATCATATTGAACATGTGTTTGCTGGCAACCCAGGCATTTACCACCATTCACATATCTGGCACATCTCCCAAATGTATCAGATCTTCACTAGGGAGGATATCCTACAGAGTAATTTACTTGAGGATGCAGGTCATGTACTGAAACCATGGCTGATGATACCCATCAGAAATGCACATACCCTGCTGAAGAATGCCATAATGAGGCACATCCTCAAACCAGAAATATCATAGTGTGTGTGTTTGGGCTACTGAAGTTGTGGTTCCAGTGCCTAGATACATCTGTGGGAGTCCCTGCAGTACAATCCACGTACATGTACCGAAATATTCACAGTATGTGCCTTGCTACACAACATCATCTGACAAAACAGCTTCATCAGGATCAAGAATGGCAATAGGCACACACATCCCACCACCAGTGGCAAGATAACCACAGCCACACACAGATGAGGAGTAAAAGGGGGAACCAGAAGCTGCTGTGGGTGTAGGCAGGCATATGCAATCACAATATGCCCTCCCAGTGGCTAAGAGGCAATGTATAACACACTCACTCACCACGTAAGGGGCTAAAACCATCCTCCTATGCACATATATATATAGTAACATTGATGCCAGGCAATGCACACAACATTTACCTACCCATGTAATCGCTGTGTACTGCGAGCATCAGACAGAGTCAGCCCTGAACTAAAACTGTTGCAACTGCTGGATTTGAAAGGTAAGTCTTGAACCTGGAGTGTAATGTGTAATAATATGAATGAATGGCATATCCTTACATGTTGTTACTTGGTAATATAAGCAAGTAAAAGGTGGGTGATTTGTACAGAAATGACTTTAACATGTGACACCAGAGACTTATGTGACTTATATGTGTTCAATATCAAGTAGTAGGCCTCAGGCATCAAAGATTCACACAGTCATACCTCTCAAAGGTACTGATGATCACAGAATATCCTCAGTCTAGCACCATGTTTTTGTAATGGAAAATCATTAAAGAGAGAAGTTAGAAAGTAATAAGACACATTTCAGTTTCAGACTACACAACCCTCACCAGATCATTAGCAATACTGATTGTTTAACATTCTAAGACCAATATAAGTCAAAAGTATAAGTACCAATTCAATATCACAAATGTAGATACACTAAGCACTAAGAGAGCCATGCACCTTGAGCATCAGGCACAAATATTACGTATCACTGAATCCAAAAGATACAAAATAGGGATATGATGCAGTTATCACCACTTGCACAAGGTGTTATGTGTGTGTGTGTGTGTGTGTGTGGGGGGGATTCTAGGCTGACACAAAAGGTCGTGAGTGTGTGTAAGTAAGAAAGAAAAGCAGGCAAACATTTGGATAAAGTAACAAATAGCCAGTTTGACAAAATGAACTTTAAGCTTCACGGCTGAACCATGTAACTGTTGTATGTGTGTCTGTATTTGTCCTCCAGGTGAAAGTGGTGTGTGAGTGCCTGCATGAACACAGCCAAGCTCTGTGGTAGGTCTACATCTTGGTATGTCACACATGTGTGAGCTGTGCATGATAGAGGTGGCAGTTCATCATTGTCGTACCTAACGATGAGAACTGGAGTTGCACTGGCACGTGCAATGCTGGTATCTGAATGTGACTGATATTTGCTGGATGAGCTCCCCTCATGAGGATGCCCAGGACCACGACCCCGTGGCCTGCCACATGTCAGTGTGTGCCACATCTACAACCCTAAGCATTTCTCTGGAAGACCTATGGGAACATGACTGTGCCTCCATGATGGCCCTAAACATACATTCAGTGGCATAGGAAGCCACACCTGGATCAGGTGGAGGATAGAAAGCAGGCTTCCTCTGAACACCCCTAACAACCTTCCTCCACAGTTTTGGCTATGGCCAGAGTCAACAGGCACTGAAGCCACAGTAACCACACTTCCCTGATCACGTGCCTCACCCTCCACCTGTCCAATATCTGAGGGCTCACTTGAATGGGTTGGCGTAGGCCTACTGGCTGTGTCTGATGTCATTACAGGGGATGGCTGAATTGTCAACCTCTGTACCCCCCCCCCGACTGTGCCTCGGTTTGGCCACCATCATCATTAGAGTCTGCCTAGACTCTGACATCAGGTGGTAAGAGTCCAACACTTCTACTGTCAGGATCACCTGTGATAATAAGGAACAAATACAGGAAAAATAATAGCAACACTATCATAGTCAAATGTATGCTAACAAACTAACAGTGGTGCCAGTACTATAGACAGTACAGCAATACACATAACAGTCCTGACACCCACATCACACATATGGATAAAAGTTATAGATTTCCTTTAACTGCTCATCACCACTGGCAAAGAAGCTATATGGCTTACCATGTGCAGCTGATGCTATGCTCCCCACAGACGATGGTCCTGGAAGAACTTAGGCATATTAAGGACACCATCATCACAATTAACAGTAACACAGGGGGTAAAAACTTTTGGCCTTTATATGTCCATTAACTGTCCATTCAACAAGACCTTGGATGACAAGTCCAAACTAAGCCCATGTGTCATCAATTAGAATGTGTTAACTGTAGCAATCTACAATCCCCCAAACCAATTTATTGTTAAACAGAACTAATGCACTGCTGTAGCTGTTTTATTATACAAGAGTATTCAACAACTGAGATACATATACCTACAGGGAAGCTACCCCTGATACATACTTGCTTTTCCTGAAACAGTAGCACCAATGTCAAGTACATGCTGTTCTGCAGCTTTCTGGGAATGAATCCCTGATAGTGGACAGGAAGTCTTCATTTGCTGGTAGTGGTGGCCCTATAGCAACCCCACCGCACCTGTCCAATCAGGGTCCACTGCAGCTGCTCTCTTCCATCCACATGAGTTTGTGTCAGTGGCCCTATGGCACACCTGATCATATCTCCTGCTGTTGCTGCCTACTGCATTCACAACAGCAAATATCTGCTGCCAAATTTACATTCTGCCTGACATATCTCTACATCCCCTTTCAAGCAGAAATCACCATGTCATGTAAAAGCTTCCACAATGACCTGATTCTCAGGGTCACTGAAGGGGGGGGGGGGTTTGAGGATTAAGATGCCTGGGTGCCATAGTCCTAGGTGACCTAAGACAACAGCAGGATAATACATATAAGTATAACATAACTAATAAATTCCAGTTTACAGATAAAACAGAAAAGTTAACATTTCACTATTACCCACTGGAGAAACGTAAAACAGTCAAGATATTTGAAATATGAACAATAGGAATTGTGTGGTTGTAACATATTGTTTTCACAAACAAAGCAAGGCTGGATGCAAAACAATGAGAGTAACAATAGCAACATATCCTTGTTTATGGCAAAACAGAAACGAAGCTTTGCTCCCCTGCCCCCAAAAGAATAGGCAAAGGATAGATTTTGCTAACAACCATCAGTGAAATGCTAAAAGTGCTAACAGGCAAACTATCCCTGAGTATCAGTACACTTTTAAGTAATAGAAATAAAAGTAATATTTGCTAATATACATATATATATATATATATATATATATATATGTGTGTGTGTGTGTGTGTGTGTGTGTGTGTGTGTGTGTGTATAATAAACAGAGTTTTCTTAATGACATTTCAGCATATGCAGTGTGAGGTTGAAAAGTGCAAGCATGCCTTCTCAAGGTCAGTAGTCTTCTGTGCAGATATATCCTAAAGTAATAGCCTCTTCTGTGTCTCTTCACCTTCAGGTTTCCTAGCTAGATCCTTGCCTTTTTATGGTGTAGATTCATAGCTGTGAGCATCATGATGATGCAGATGAGGTGTGAACTAATTAGAGTTGCTGAATCCCAAATACTTGACTCGGTATTGCAGATGTAAACATAGTGAAGGCAGTCCCACGGGGTTTGTTGCTAATGGATTGCAACTGTGAATGATTACTGGTAGGGAGAAGGAAAACAGCAATGCAGACTGTCCTACCTCCAGTGGGTGTGTCAGGTTAGACTTACAAAGTGTAGAAGTAATTTTAACAAGGTTGGAAATATAAGCAAGCAGCACACAATTCACAGGTTCTGTTCATTAACATCCAACCTCCCCCTTCATTTGTTAACGACTGTATATTTTTTGCCATTCAATATCCTCACACGGGTCTATATTAGATCACTGAATGCTTAAAAAAGCGAACGGTGATTAATCGACCCTATGTAAGCGAAAGCTTACAATCTCGAACTGTCAGAACAGTGATTTTTTTCCTAGGGAAAAAAATCGCTGTTCCAAAACACATACACACAACACAAGCACACCAAACAAACAGCAATCCACACACATACACCTAAAATCTAACACCAAAAGTACACTAAACTATACACACAGCACTAACTATCCACTTACCTTAACCCAAACACTAACCCTAAGGTCCGTCACTATCGCACACTCACCTCACCCACTCCCTAACTCTAAGTCACCTAACCCACCCTAACCCTCACGTCCACACAATCGCACACATATCTAACCCGCACCCTAACCCTAACTCACCTAACCCACCCTAACACTCACATCAACACAATCGCACACTTACCTGAACCCAACCCTTAACTTTTCACCACAGCACTGAAAATACTGAAGCAACAGAAACTGACAACCAAATTCTTTCCCTAGGCAAAAATTTGGGTTTCTGATGCTTCATTATTTTAAGCTTTCACTTACATAGGTTCGATCAATCACCGTTCGCTTTTTTAAGCATTTGGTGATCTAATACAGACCCCCTCACACATATTAAGGACAAGGATATAGACTGCCTTACAGACTGTCATGATTACTGGCCAGATAAGACAAGAATGAGCAACAAACAGAGATGTAAGACAGCAAGCAAGAGTCATAAATGGTTGTATGATCACTCAGTGCACTACATCTAAAATTAATACATGCACAAATAACTGTCATATGGCTTGTCAGTACTGTGGATGATGTTCAGTTGGTTTTATGCAGAATGATTTCACTTCCCTGCTGTAAAGCTGTGTGGCAAAGAGGAATAAGACACACCTACTGTGTTGTGAAGGGTCACTGGAGTGAGAGTTCAGATCCAGACTTATGTAAAAATGTTTCATGTGTACTAACAAACATTTTGTAGGGTTTATTTCATAGATTGGTTTTCTTCATTTCAACTACTTTTCCCTTGATTTTCTAATAGGCTCTTCAATTAGGACCACTTCTATAAGTAAAACGTGGTTGAGCTTCTAATATTTTATTAAGGTCATTATCTTCCAAGATGATGGCCCAATTCTTATACAAAATATTCTTGATATTATCTATATCTATAGAATATATAATCAAGAAACTAGTTTCTAAATTTTTATTATTTAACTGTGTACTCATCTGGTTTGTTACAACTGTACCCTGTTCCAAAGGTTCCCTATGGGCGTTACTATAGCCCTTTTGTACAATAGGTTTAAAGTGCCCAGATGTCCTTTTAAAATTAACTTCATTAAAAATATATGCTAAGAACCTTTTGGGATACCTTCTCTTAAGAAACATGTTCTTCAAAATTTCACATTCTGAAAGATAATCGCTGTCGGCCAACACCATTCTAGCTGCCCTTACTACTTGTCCTTTAACCACCACCTTCTTTTGGTGATAAGGGTGGCAACTTGTGAAATGTAAAAACGCATTTGAATAGGTTGGTTTTTTATATATATATATATATATATATATATATATATATATATATATATATATATAAAGGAATGAGAAATGGGTTTTGTTATACTCTGTTAAAAGGCTTATGCCAAGGCGCTGGAGAACATCAATTGTTGGTACTATAAAATAAATTCTTTGGATATACTGACTGAGTCATTTCCTGGACTATTTTTCCTTCTTGGTGGTTTAATATACTTTTATCAATGGCCAGTGATCCTTCTTTCCAAACTCCCCGAATTTTTCGTGAGGAACTGGGAGATACTACTCAAAGAACGTTTGAACAAAATATTCTACAGGTGGGAGAACGTTTGCCTGATAGAGGTATGAATATTACATCCCAACTGGGAGAGTCACAGAAGATTTGGGATAAAGTGCTGTTGGATGGATGTCAAAAATGGACTGTTAATCCATTCTCTACTATAGGACAACATCATACTGCAGCTATGTCAGCTGAATTACAAGGTACTGTTAAAAAACTTGAAAGTTTACTTTTTAAAGAAAATGACACATTATAACTTATTAGCTTACAAAGGTATCTGGAGCTGAATATTACTCCAAAGGGCTTAAGACCTTTCAAAAATCCTTCTACGCCCTTTGATAAAAAAAATGTAGAAGATGTACAGTTTGCTAAAAGATGGGCGATGGCAGCACATCACTGTACAACAGAATGGGTGGCCATCCTAGTCGAAAGAGATTTGTTAAAACAAAAACTGATTAAAAATGACATTGCAAAGCTGTGCTCTAGTTTATGCACTTCTCTGACGGTCCCTAGATTTGAGGGCGTGTTAAAAGATCTTAATGAGAAAGTATTGAGTAAAACTGAGACTTTGATTGACAGAAAAATACACAAATTGCAGAGAGATCTGAGGGATTATGCAAATGAGACTGCTTTTACCAATAAAAACCATCTGAAAACCATGGGCGGGTTCTTTGGTAAAAGAATGGTAAAGAAAAAAACATGGTGTCTTGTTTGCTTCATCTGAAGCAACAGAAGCTTCAGGAGAATGGTCGGATGAAAATGCAGACTTTCCTTCACTTCCTCCAGCTCAAAAAAGTAAATATATGTATGAACATTTTTATAACAGACCCAATACAAGTGAGAGAGGTCAGAAAAGGGGACAAGCAGATACGAAGTGGGGCAGGCAACAACAGAATCAACAGGGAAAAAGGAAAAGATGGTATTAACTTTCTTAAAATTAATGGTGTTAATGACAGGTTAGATGAACAGTATGTTTTTAATTTAACTGGCAGTTCTTTTTCAGATACTGAAATAGCAGTATTAAATTGTGGCATTAAGTTTATTCCTACTGTTGTTTCTAATATGCATACATTTAAAATAGATGTTTTTAAGCTAGTAAGAAAGTTACATCTTTTGTGCTTTTTTTTCAAAGTCAAAAGAAAAAAATGTACAAGTAACTAACTCTTTTGATATGGATGATTCTTTGAATGAGACAACTTCTATGGAATTTTTTTCTTGTGATTCTTTTTTTGAGAATGATGAAACTGTGAATGCTTACTGTCTATTACCGACAGATGGGATTAGCATAAAAAGTAACTATATACCTCCTTTTACTAATGAGGCAGTGAAATGTTTTTCCAGCATAGTGAATTATTCTATGCAGGATATTTTAAAAAAAAAGGAAAAAGTGTCTTATAATCTAACTAAAAATGAATGGGAGGCTTTAACGAAGATGAGATGTAGAAAAGACATTATATTTAAGCCCTCAGATAAAGGCAATAAGTTAGTTATAATGACAGTAGAACAGTATTATAAGATGTGTATGGATAATTTAAATAATGAGGAAGTATATAGAATTGCTGTATGGAAGGAATATGAAACAGCCTTGTCAGCATATAATGAACTAATAAATAGGGGGTATAGACTTGGCTATTTTACCAAAAAAGACATAGAGAGGAAATTTTCCATAGGAAATTGGACTATGGCCAAATTTTACTGTCTTCCTAAACTACATAAAGATAGATATAATCCCCCAGGTCGTCCTATAGTGTCTGCTTGCAACTATTTTCTTCATAATATAGGAATTGTGTTGCATGAATTACTTTTACCAAAGGTTGTGCAGTTGTCTTCCTACATTAGAGACACCTTTGACTTTCTGGAGAAAATTAATAAAATTCAGTGGAATGAAAATAGGTACTGGATAGTAGTAGATGTTAAAAATTTGTATACTAATATTACACATGAATTAGGGGTGGAAGCTTTTAAATTTCATTTGGGTGAAACTCCACTTACTTATTATACAGTTGATTTAATACTGTTTTGTCTTAAAAATAATTTTTTTGAATTTAATGAAATTCTTTATCAACAAATTAAAGGCACAGCGATGGGAGCAGTTTTCGCTTCAGTATATGCAAATCTATTTATGGGTTATTTTGAAACCAAATTTCTGTATAGAATGTACTTTTTCAGAAGTCATGTAATAGAATATTATCGTTACATAGATGATTTAATCTTTCTATGTGAAGGGGGTAGTTTAGATGTACATAATTTTATTCATGACCTAGACTGTAATAATTCTGGTATAAAGTTTGATGGAACTCAGTGGGGAGATAAAGTTACATTTTTGGATGTTAATTTGCATGTTATAGGTAATAAGGTAGTAACATCAGTACATCATAAATTTGAAGATGTGAATAATTTCATTAATGGGACTAGTTGCCATCCTCCACACTTAATATCAGCACTTCCCTATAATGAATTATTGCGAATTTCAAGATTAACTAGTGATGAACAACAAAAAGAATTAGAAATTGAGTTGACTTGTCAGAAATTTATCAAAAGAGGTTATAGTGTAGAAAGTGTAGAACAAGCTAAAAATAATTTGAATTTTAATAATCAGATTCATAAACAAGTAAAATATAGGGCTAAATCAGATAAAAATGTGTATAATCAACAAGTGGATAAAATGTTTTTTGTTACAACATATGGAACATATACAGAGAAATTAGTAGAAATTGTTATGTTTTATTGGACACATTTGTTACAAGATCCATGCCTGGGTGAATTGTTACCTCACAAACCTATGGTGTCTTATAGACGTGGAAAAAGTATTAACGATATGCTAGTTCATGCTTATTTTATTTTTTCTGCTGCCAGTCTAACTAAATGTATTTCTGATTATGGTTTTAAAGCATGTGGTCATTGTAGTATATGTAACCAAACAGTAAATTCTTTTGACTGTATAAATGGAAAGAAATTTAATGTGAATGGTAATTTTAGTTGTAACAGAGGGTATTGTATATGTACTCAAATGTGAATGCAATTTATTTTACATAGGTGAATCTAAAAGAAGTTTTCGAGTCAGGTTCTTAGAACATCTGAGAAATATTAAAAATGAAAAGGTAGAAAGCCCTTTAGGCTTTCATTTTAAAAAATATCATAACAGTGATGGTAAGAATTTAACAGGCACAATTTTGGAAAATGTACATTGTGTGAAAGGTATGTGCTTGAAGAATAAACTACAATGGAAAGAAGCACTGTTTATTTTAAAATTTGACACTTTACACCCTAAGGGGTTAAATAGAGAGCTTGATTGGAAATGGCTGCTGTAATTAAGTGTTTTTTTAATTGTTCTATTAGAATAGTTTTTTACTATATAAAGGAATGAGAAATGGGTTTTGTTATACTTTGTTAAAAGGCTCATGCCGAGGCGCTGGATAACATCAATTGTTGGTACTATAAAATAAATTCTTTGGATATACTGGCTGAGTCGTTTCTTGGACTATTTTTCCTTCTTGGTGGTTTAATATGGTTTTCTATATATGGTTGTCCTAAACCTATTATGAACTCTATCCTTTGTCAACTGGATATCTATTTATTTTATTTATTTGCAATTGGTTAACCAGGATAGTCCATTGGGACAATGAGAACCCATTATCAATGGAGTCCTTGGGAGAAAATTAATAGACTCCAGTTCGACTTGGTGAGTAAATTCTAAAATTCTGTGAGTTCTTTAATACTTCTAATAAAAGGCTCAACCATTTCCACCTGACCCTTCCACACAAAAAACATATCATCTTGATATCTGGTGTACCATACTACATTATCTTGAAACATTCTATTATTAAATAATAATACCCTTTCCCAGTAGGCCATTACGCAATTAGCGAAACTGCCCCCAAAGGTTGACCCTATAGCCACCCCTGTTTTTTGTAGATAAAAGTCTCCATTAAAGTACATAAAGTTATTAGACAGTACAAGCTCAAGTAGGATTTCAATAACATATATATCATAGTTATCAGCACCTTTGAGGTTCAAAAAATCTCTTACCCACTTATGCCCAACCCTTGTGGTATGACCGTGTAGAGATCTTTTACATCTACATTATTACATCTTACATTGTGACACAACTCAATGAATATGACACTAAACTTTTCAAATGTCAGAAGTTACAGTTGGATGTTTCTTACTTCCGTGAATGTATTACTAAAAGAATCATTTTGAAAGGGTTTCATCAGTGGCGCTACCCTGTTGGCCTAGTGCATAAGTTTCTCTCCTATTATGAATTCATTCAATTATTCGATCGTCAGGGAATGGAGTTTTTAGAACTATTCATCAAACAATATGTTGCCCAAATTGATGCTTTAAGGGCTAAGTTTGAGATTCTCGAGCATAACATTACTACAAATCCAGGCTTTGGGAGGTTCAAATATGATCATGCATGTATTTACACACGTATTGATTCTGACATTAATAAAGCAATTGAAACAAAAAAGAAAAAGATTAATCGTGTCATTAATGAATATTCAAAAGACATGGCTTATCCTCCACCTCCAGAAACAAATAAACCTATGAGTAGTGTGCCCGATGATACAAGGTCGCATTCATTAGATAATGGGGTAAATGGGGAAGAACTGAATAACCTACAGAATGACATGAGTAATCAACCACAGATGCCAGCCTTATGACGCAGTGAAAGGACAAACAACAGGCTAACAGTCTACAATGAAATGAACAGCAAAATAACAATAATGGAAATGGTGGTAATAATAATTAGGTTTTCAGCGATGCCAAGAGAACCAACGTGGTCAGTGGAGGAGCAACAGGAATCAGGGCTCACAATGGAGATGCCAGAATCACCGCAAAACATGACCAGGATTCAACAAAAACAAAACCTTAAAATTCACATGAGTTCCCTAAAAGACTTTAAAATTTTTAACATTACCACCTTGGACATTAATGAAAGTACTGTTGTTATCTTTGCTAAGGGACTAACTTTTGTCCTAGACAGAAAGGCAGATTTAGTAAGAACTATTATAGATCTCAAACTGTTTGTAAAAAAGCTAAATTTAACATGTCTAATGGGTTCTAATCCTTCCTTAATTAATAGCTTCAGAATTTCGAGCCTGTTTAATCCACTTCTCCATGAGTCCCTCACTATGTTTGAAAGAATATGCGAGATGGACTTGAGAGCAATGTTTTGTAATAATAATAATAATAAAAATAATATTGAGCATCATAATAAGGAGCATCAAAATAACATAACTCAGGATGAGTTGGACTTTCTGCAGTTGTTGAAAGTGTGTCACATTAGAGTCATGAAACCAGATAAAGGAGGGGGTTTGGTGTTATGGACCAAATAGTGTATGTTAATAAAATGTGTGAATATTTGGAGAGTGACATGAACATACCAGTATAAATGAGGTTAATGGTGCCTATAAAAGAATAAACAACACCCTTAATGATTTATTTTTGGAAGGTAGTATCACTATCGATATTTAACATTATTTGGCCATGCCAGCTCCTATTATAACCACCCTTTTCGGGTCCCCTAAAATTCATAAGAACTTGTACGATCCACCCTTTAGGCCCATTGTGGATGGGAGGGGCTTGATCACATATGCATGTGCAAAATATATTGACAACAAACTTAAGCTTATTATTAAAACAGAAACACATATTTGCTCAGATTCCTGGGGATTTTTGGAAGGTGTTAACCTTCTTGATAAAAAATAAAATAAAATAAAACATTAAGCGCAATTTTATATTTAAAATGTATTTTGGCCCAAACACATTAAAGACCTACATAAGAGTGAAAGTCTGAGTTATTGTAAAAGACTAAGACCACTTGGTCTTGTGCAGTACCCTTTGCAGTGGTCTGAGAGGAAAGCTTCCTCGGACATGTTAGGCATATGGGGATAGCTGATTCTAGGGGTGTTTGGGGTTGCCGGTAAGTGCTAGAGGGTCATCAGATTTCCTTCATGGAAATATCTGTGGGAATGGAAGGTGTGTTGAGTGGTTCACTGGCAAAGTGGCTCCTGCATGGAACAGGATGGTAAAATGGAACAGGACAAATATTGGTTTGGATATTTTAAGAACAGCCTGGAAACACACCACATGAACTAGTGAATGGTATTCTGGCAAAACTGGATGGGCATTGTTGCCCATGCTTGAAGTACTGATATGTGTGTATGTAAGGATGGAAATATACTTATGTTCACATATGTTCATATATTAGTACTAGGCTAACTGCCCTTGCGAGCCATTTTAAACCTAGCCAATTATCCCTTGTGAGACTCAAACCCTGCACCTTGTGTTTGTAAGGCAAACACCTTAAACATTAAGCCACCCTAAGAAACTAGAAGGGTCTCATAGTTTAAAGTCTGCAGACTATATAAACATGCTTGGAAGGAGCTACTAATAAGAATAAGCATTACAGCTTGTGGTCTCTCAAATAACTAAGCAACATCCAAACACACACACACACACACACACACACAAAATAGTTATGTAATGAATGATTTTAGTAAATCTAGACATAAAATATATAATCATCATATAAGATGAAGCAGTCTGTTGAATTTATATATTAAAGACAAGATTTAATAACATGGACTTGTGTATAATAACACTACTGTCTTAACTTGTCATAAATGAGATACACTACATTGAACATCAAGGGGAAGCATGATGATTTTGTTATAAGTAAATGTGCATAACAAGTCATGTAATAGCTATAACTATTATCTTTAAATACCAATGGCTTAAATAATCCTAGCGAGAGATCAAATCTACTGAAATATTTAAAACTGAACAAAGCACAGATAGTCTTTCTTCAAGAAACTCATTTCAAAACAAATGACAATTACAAATGGAATCCTAAGGAATATATGATATTGGTGCAATCCACTTATAAGACAAAGACAAAAGGGGTAACAATTCTATGGAAACAAATGTGATTAACCCAGAAATCATTTATAAGTATGAAGATAAAGAAGGCCTTATGGCATTAGTAATAGTTAAATATAATAACAGGATATGGACCCTAGCCATTCTATACTGGTTTCCAGGCACTGGAACAGGAACTGTTAAAAAACACTTGGATTTCATTTCCAATAATTATAAAGGCAACTTAATATTAGACAGAGATTTTAACTGTATATTTGATATTTCTGAATCTACAAATAAAAGACCATTACGTACATCTGTTGTATCAAAAGCTTTAAACAGGTGGGTAGAATCATTTCATCTTATACATACTTTCAAATTTAAAGAAGATAAATCTTTGTTGTTTTCCCATCAAGATCACAGATTTGGTACCCAAACTAGAATAGATAAAATATTTGCTACCCATGACTTACACTCTAAAATAATTTCTCAATCACTCCCTGCCCCTTTTCAGACCACAATTCATTGATACTAAAACTTCAAAATGGGTACAAACCATTAATTTTTAACTCTAGAATTCTGGCATATATAACTATAATTAAAGAGCTCAAACCCTGGTTCTTATCTTGAATTACAGTTCTTTTTAGATATTAATTACATCACAGAGATAAATAAAATAATGATATGGGACTCATTAAAAGCTTACATATATGGTAAAACCCTAACTTGGTAAAAAAAAAAATCATAGAATGGGATTTTGAATTATTAGATCTACAATACAAACTTTTATCAGTAAAAGCTGAAAAAAATCAAAAGCATTTGGAGATGAAAAAGAAAGTAGAAGTACTAAACAATAAATACAATGAAATTCTAACACATAAAACTAGTTTAGCTTTAGAAAAACTAAAGATGAATACCCTGGCCACTTCTCCCAAGTATCTACATAACTTATCCGCAAGAATCAAAATACAATCAAAAGCTAATAACATTAAAAGTATCTTCCATGAAAAGATAGGGAATAATGTCTCAGATATCGGTGACATTCTTGATGCCTATAGAAATCACTATATGAAATATTTCCAAAAAGAAAATATATGTATTGATCAAGTAAATCTAGATGAAAAATGTTCTAATATAAAAAAAAATACCAGAAAAATTAAAACTAGATCTGCAAGCACCCATATCCTACAACAAAATTACAGATACAATAAAGGAGGGTAAAAATAATAAAACTCCGGGTATAGATGGCATAATTATGGAAATATATAAACGTTGTCCTTCAAAGATACTATCCCTCTTCCATAAAACTCTATTAGAAATTCAGTCACAAGCTTGAATACTACCCTATTGGAGATATTTCATAATCACACCAATCCTAAAGGAAAACAAATCCCCAAACCTCTGTACCTCATATAGACCTATATCATTATTAAATAATGACTATAAGATATTTATGACAATATTAACTAACAGAATAAAAATACCATTATCCAAAACAATAAATAATGATCAAACTGGATTTATATATCATAGACACATGCATGACAATATTAAAAGGATAATTTCCCTTATAGATTATGTTAATAAAGAAAATAAAGAAACACTCATAATTGGCTTAGGTATAGAGAAAGCCTTTGATTCCCTAAAGTGGGACTATTTATTCAAAATCCTAATGCTATTTGAATTTCCTGCATCCTTTGTTCATCTCCTAAAGAATATATATATATATATATATATATATATATATATATATATATATATACATATATATATATATATATATATATATATATATATATACAAATAATTTAGCGTATGTCAAGTTAGGTCCTTTTACCTCTGAATCTATACATATAACAAAATGCAGTAAACATGGATGTCCCATGTCACTGATTCTGTTTACTATGGCTATTAAAATATTGGCAAATTCAATTCATAACAATATAAAAATCAAAGGAATAGATGTTTATGAACAATACAATTCTAAAGTAATGCTATTTGCTGATGACATATTACTAACATTATCTAATACAAAAGTGACATTAGAAGAATTAGATATATTAATTGACAAATTTCACATGACTTCAGGACTCCATTTCAATAAATCCAAATCAAAATTGTTATTATTAAATAAAAAAAGAACTACAGACTAAGGGGGATCACATCATAGGGAAACACAAATCTATTTTAAAATATCTAGGAATTGAGTTATGCAAGGATAATAATGAGTTAGTCTAAAAAAACTACAATAATATCATCAATACAATTAAAATCTCTAGAAAAATGGAACAAAATAATATTAACATTTGAAGATAGATTACAGTTAATAAAAACGGTTTTACTGCCTAAGATCCTATATATAGCCTTGGCAATACAACTGTTACTTGAAAGGAATATACTTAAAGAAATAAAGTCATGCCTAATAAAATTTTTATGGTTTCCCAAAAGAAACAGAATAGCTTTACTACATCATATCAGACCATGGAAACAGGGAGGATTAAACTTTCCTGATATAGAAACATATATAAAAACAACAATATCTAAAACAATCTCAGATTGGATAAGTCCAAATTACTCTGCAAATTGGAAAGAATTACTAATTGTAATATCAATAAATGAATTTGATTTACAAAAGAAATTTCAAATAACAGATAAAAACAATTTGCCATGGCACATATTATTTATTAGTGTGCAATATAACATAACTAAACCCACTAATACTCATATGATTAATTATTACATTGACTCATTTAGGAAAATTATTAATGCAAATGTAGATTTAAAAATCTGGTTTGCTCTTTTAACACCATTTATAGTCACAAAGAACTTTCCACATAAAATATATAGAGAAATTATTAATTCCTGGGAACAGAAAGGATTTGTTTGTTGGCTCCAATGTATCAAAGAACTAAAAGTTTTAGATATGCAAGTAATAAAAACAACATACAAAATTCCACAACAGGACTGGCTAACTTTACAGATTATTGTGTCATATTCGGAAGATTTAAGTAGAATCATTAACAATTCTTCATTTAAAGAGATACCCAAGTTTACGAAATACATATATGAAATCATATATAATGACATTGACATGGGAAATAGTATTTCAAAATTTTACAAAATATTGATAAACTATAAAACAACACCCAAGACCTCATATTGGAAATATATAACAAAAGGACACTTAATACAGTTAACTGAAGATATTAAAACAAATATCTTATTAGCGATAAAATTTACATCCTTTATACAATACTGGAAAGTTTTTAATTGGAAATGCTTGCATAGAGCATTCTTAACCCCAGACAGAATCAGTAAAATTAGTTCTTCCATAAAAGGAATATGTTGGAAATGTGAGCAAGTACACAATGCAGACTGGAACCACATTTTCTTTGATTGTGTTAAAATCAAACAATTTTGGAATGGTATTAATAACTTTCTACAAGCCTCATTTAATGAATCATTTTATTTAACTAAAGCTCTTGTATTATTAAATGTGAACGAAGGTCCTCACTTGAATAAGTCAAACATGCATCGGGTATGGACTATACTTGCAATTTCAAGGAAATGTATAACAAGAAGATGGAATACAAACACAATACCAACTTTAGAAGACTTCTTCAGCCTACTGAAGACCGCAGCATTATTGGAAATTAAAATTAAAGAACTAAGAATTTATCTAAAGCCATTTATCAACAACCCTTGGGGAAAAGTCTTAGTGTTGTTTGACACTATACAATAATTGATCAGACACTCTGATAATGGATTGGACATACTTATAAAGTAACTGTATACATTAAGATCTGTTATAGTGTCAGCCTAATGTATACATACTATGGAATTAATTTAAATGTATTTGAAAAATAAAAAAAAATTTGAGAAAAAAAATGAGTGCATTCAATTCATTCTGTTGGGCACTGCACAAACACACTAAGCGGTGTTGAGCAGCGGTTAACACAGAGAACTTCAGAATGAGTAGGGAACTATGGAACTGTCATATAATTATTCCTGTGTCATCAGGTGCAAGTGTAGGGCTGGAGTACAGATGGTCCTGGGTTCTAGTACTGGGTGTGCAACCTATTTTTACTGTAGTGACAGTGCAGTTTATAGCACTGAACTGAAAATATATGTGTTATTTCAACATTCCTGTGGCAACAGGTTCAAGTCTAGGGTTGTCATATACATGGTTCTGGGTTCTAATACAGGAGAGTCCAGACATTTTTACTGTTGTTCCATTTCCCATTATATTCACTCCCACTTATAACACTTTAGATAGTGGAGCTG
This sequence comes from Protopterus annectens, assembly GCF_019279795.1. Classification (NCBI taxonomy): domain Eukaryota; kingdom Metazoa; phylum Chordata; order Ceratodontiformes; family Protopteridae; genus Protopterus; species Protopterus annectens. The sequence goes on along the minus strand of NC_056745.1, from coordinate 1,375,213,504 downwards.
GTATGAATTGCATGTATGAGGGCTAAGACATCCTTATTGTGTTTTCAGATGTATGACTGAGGGCATACTGTCTATTATATTTCTGTAAGTATAGCTCTGCTATTTGGACTTGGATGGCCTTCACAATTACATAAGACACATACTCAACTTGATCTATATACAAGAACCTTCTCAGGTCACACACATACATGTGCAGGTCCTCAAATTGTCACCTGTATTTATGAATGATTCCTGATGTTGTGTGAGCAGCACTTCTGCTATCTGGACTTGGATGGGCTTCACAATTAAAAAAGACACATACACAACTTAATCTATATACAAGAACCTCATCAGGTCACACACATACATGTGTAGGACCTCAAACTGTCACCTGTATTTATGAATGAGTCCTAACGATGTATGAGCAGCCCTTCTTTTGTGGCAATGATGAAAAATCACCACTGTGGAAGAAAATATTTGTCCCTTATGCCTAGGCTTAAATCACACACTTTAAAAATCAATTTTACCAGTGAATAAAGCCAAAAAATGTGTTAGGTCATGACATTTATGCCTCCAGTGCATCTCTGCAAACTTAACTCACCTAACATTTACTTTCCAATTTTCAATATATATTTCCAAGCTACAACAGCACACACCCCTCAAACTAAGGTCAAGTGTCAGATTACCCTTTCAGTTTAAAATATTTATTTCCTCCTTCCTTGGCACTGCTGCTGTCTGCTGAATATTGTGCAAAAGCACTTGGCATTATTGCTCAGGTTTGCGCAGTAAACATGATAACAGGAACTGGCAGGTGTTAGACATGTCTGGAGTTAGAGGTGAAGGTGCTCCATTTAGGGCACAGAGGTGGGGTGTTCAGGAGTCCAGGATATTTACTGGACTCCTGATAAAGTACCACAGCCAAAGGATTTGGCAGGGGACTATTATGGTCCCAGTACAAGTGTAAAGGGTGAGAGTAGATTGGCTCATGCTGTATCCAGTGCTACTGGCATACCACATACTGGGGAACAGCATAAGCATCATTTTAATGACCTACAGAGATGCAAGAGAGATACCCTCAACCTATGGTTGACTGAATTTCAAACAGCTGACATCCTGCAGCTGTGTAAGTTTGATAATAAGATAGTATTTGTAATCCACTGAATGCTAAATATAGGCAAGACTGGTATGCATAATGCGTATCTGTTCTTTTCTGTTCTTTCCACAGCTAATGCAAAAATAGAGTTTAATCACCAGGTTCATAATAATCGAATGGAGAGGTTGAGGGAAGGAAGCAGTATGTATGCATCACAAGAGAAGTATTATTGTAGCTTTAAAAGTTAAAGATAGATTTTTGGGGATTTTTTGTACAGTTGTAGCAAATTGAGCATGCATATCCTAACTGTAAAACATGCATTAGTCTGTAGCACAAACCAACTTTAGGAGTCAAGTATAAGACTGTAGTCAGAAGTTGTGAGTTTAAATACCATGACTAACAACTATACTATACAGCATTTCTTTAATAATATCACATAAAATTAAACTCTATATCAGTAGCGTAACTGTCCTGCTGTTAACTGTAATCTTTATAATTGGACCAAGCATGTGTGAAATATATACACATTTCAAGGATTACTTTCAACAATCTGTAGTTATAGTGTGTAGTTGTTAGGACATATAATTAAATGTAATGCTTCAGATAAAATAGCTGTATAATTATATTAATGCATTGTATGTCACATATGATGGTACTAATTTTCTTACTTTTTTCTCTTAACCCAACTCTTATCTCTTTTTTTTATTTTCTATTATGTGTCATCAAAATATCTCCATGTCATCCATCTGTAATAAATCACTAAATGCTTCACAGCACAGTGAGATAGGCCATCCCCAGTGGATCAGCCTGCCCCCACTCCACTGGCTCCAGCACAGATGTTTAGGACATCTGGACCCAATCTGACAGCACTGTCTCTGCTGCCCCTGCACTACCTGTGCCCTCAGGTAGTACAGCCCTGGCAGCTGGTGCTATGGTACCCTCCAACAGCAGTGGCTGAGGTGGCAATTTTATCACTCACCAGGAGATACCAGGGTTGGTGCGTAGGGTTGTGTACTGCACCATTGGTGTATAGCTACACCAAATGGAAAGGTTGCTCTCCCTCATGGTACATAGAAGGAGAAGATTTCAAGCACTCCAGCCATCAGTGGAGTAAGGGGATAGTGATAAAGTCCAGTAGGTGAGGACTAGATTTTCACTGTCTCCATGTTTAATGGGCATGAGCCTGGGTTGTTTCCCCCTTCAACCCAATCATGGTGTCCCCAAAACTTTTGTATCTCTCACCATCCTCTGTCTTTTCTTGTTTGTCTTGTTTGTTTGCATTTGCTTCCTCACCTACTTAACTTACTTGACCCAGAAATACCAATATCCCTTACCAAACATTCGTCTCTTACTGAATAAAAAAATGGGCACCTGTCCCACAAAAAATATTGTCCCATAAATAGCTCTCCATTTCACACACATGTCTTCTTGACACAGTTGATTCAGTCCAATTGGCTATGCAACATGATTACATTGTCACCCCCTTTCTGGAGGTGACATTCCAAATTCAGATAATAGTCTGCACATATTTACATTTTTCTCTGTTGAAGAAATGGATAGCTATGTTTTTTCCTACCTCCCACCTGCACATTCCTGCATTGCTTTCCCTTTGTTCTTCCCTCTGCTTACTCCCCATTTCACCACTTTCCTATCTACCCCATTTTAACACATTGAATCTGATCAAAAACTGAATCACACATAACACCCATAAGTACCAGAAAAAGGAATGGATCCCTTCACTTTATGGTCTCTATGTTTGTGAGGAGTTTGACATTGTACACTAATGCCAAACAATGGTGAGAGGCTCTATAATGCTGTAGTTACCTCCTAGCAATGTCAATTAACCCCACTGTGCTACATCAACACACTCAATAACATATGCTGAATGTACTATAAAGAATAATGCCATTGCATCATCACTGTTTATTTAAAAGTATTGCATACACCTGGATTTGAACCCTATATCATCTGGGCTCAAAAAAATGTATCAAGGCATTTACACATGCTGCCACAGAGTCAGCTAAGCAGTACGTGTGTTTCTTACACTTAATACTAACCTTCAGAAATTTTGCAATGCAGCTCGCATTTGTGTAATACTTAGCAACACTCAAACAGTGATCGTAATGGAAATGTGCATCTCTCATGTGCAAACATTTGGTCAACCATCTCGCAAACCAGCTGCTCACCTCTGTGCTATGCAAAATCACTACTAGCTTGTATTAGTGCTATTAATTGTGCTATATACTGTCTATTTTCTCTTCATGCCATGAAATTACATGTGGAAACATAACAAACTGAAGGCCATATCTAACAATATGTCACATATTTACAATGTAGCCATGTGTTGCCTCCCTCCATGCACTACAACCCTGGTCTCTCAGTACTTATTCACAGATATATCAATTACACTACATAAATTAATAACAAATGTTATGTGATATGCAATGAACATCAATCTGGTAACATGCAGAACTAGAACTATCTTCACAGTTCAACATTCCTATACATCCATCAACTGCCCCTAGGAACTATTGACCCATAAGCCTAACCAGACTTATCTGCAAGGCTATGGAAAGAATCATCATGGACCTTATCGACAAGGACATAGGTGACCTTTAAACTATTGACCTGAGCCAGTTTGGTTTTGTCAAAGGTAGATCTTGCTTATTAAACCTAGTAGACGTCTTTGAGAATGTCACCAAAGCCCTGGATGAAGGAAAAACAGTACATACTGCCTATCTTGATTTAGCCAAAGCCTTTTACACAATACCCCATTCAGGTATCACCACACATTACTAGATGAGTAGCCACCATCAAAGTTGGGGAGTCCTCCTACACCAGTAGACCAGTTACCAGTGGAGTACCACAAGGATCTGTGCTGGGCCCTCTATTGTTTGGAAACTATTTCTCTGAAGCCCAGGTGAAGGTAGATGGTCTGTTGCTTACCAAGTTTTCAAATGATTGTAAACTGGGTGAAATCCTATAGACCCCCCTCAATAAAGTTCACATATTACAGAAAGGGCTGACACACACAAATGATTGGTGCCAAACTCATAGACTGAAACTAAATGCAAAAAATGCCTCATTGTTTCATTTTGCAAAGAAGTAGCCCTTGCTAATTATGATATAGTTAGCACCCCCTAAGCACAAACTCAGTGGTGCAAGACTTGTGAACACAGGTTGATAGCAATTTAAACTTCAATCACCATGTGTCCATAGTGGTAAGAAAAGCATTCTACATTGCACATCTCATAAATAAGGGCATTACATCCAAGACCAGGGAAGTCATATCTTTGCTGTACTCCACCCTTATCAGTCCACTAATTGAGCGCAATGCACCCTTCTGTATGTACCTCACCAGACAAGATTCCAGAGCTTCCAAAACATGACATACATGGAAAGACTTAAAGCCTGTCACTGTACTCAGTATCATACAGGCTGCTTGAAAGGTGACCCATGCCTGGCCTACAGAGTAGTCTCAGACCCTGCCCTAATAAAAATGCTGGACATCTGCAGAAAAATGAGACAAGAATAACTTGCAACAGGGATTTCAACCTAGAAAGTGACATAAAGAGATTATGCTGGGAGAAAAAGATATATCTCCCAGCAATTGCTACTCTTCTGGAATTAGCTCCCACTCCATGTGAAGCAGTGACCCTATTCAAGCACAACCTGGACTGCTGGATGGGTGACCATAAATTCACCCCAGGTGTAGCATCTATGTCCCTCATGGAAAGGGGCAGTTGGTACTTGATCACAAAATTCTTCTGCTAACAATGACCACCTAACTATGGTCAACAAGGATACTTTGCTTTTTACATGGCAAGGCTTGTAAAGGTCCTAAGGCCATTAACCTAGTAAACTCCTATGAACCTATTAACCTATACAGGACTCCGAACATCTTTTCTCCAACATCCACTGCTGATGTCATCCACTATAATCTGTCCTGCACCCTTGTCAAACTCAGTCTTGTGCTGTGGTGCTTGTGTAATATACTGAGTTCTGTAGTTTGTGAACTTAGAGAGGTAGGGGGTTCTGTTCTCACTGCAATCATGTGTGTGTGTGTGTGTGTGTGTGTGTGTGTGTGTGTGTGTGTGTGTGTGTGTGTGTGTGTGTGTGTGTGCATCCTATAATTACCACTCCAATCACATGGATTGACAGTATTTTGACGCTTGCATATGCCTACACGTCCATTTCATTGAAGCCTCCCAACATCTTCTCTACGACATTCACTGCTGATGTCATCCATTATACGTTGTCCTGCAGCTTTGTAAAAGTCAGACTTGTGCTGTGGAACTTGCATAAACTGTTGAGTTTTATAGTCTGTGTACTTAGATAGGTAGGGGTCTGTTCTCACCACAGTCAACGTGTGTGTGCGTGTGTGTGTATGTGTGTGCGTGTGTGTGTGTGCGTGTGTGTGTGTGCGTGTGTGTGTGTGTGTGTGTGTGTGTGTGTGTGTGTGTGTGTGTGTGTGTGTGTGTTTCTGCACTCACTTGATATTAGAGACAAAAAACAAAGTAGTGAACTAGTCTCCCAGACACACACAATCATCATTTTGCATTTTATGGTATGACATTTTACATACCATATAAAGGGAAACTATAACTGCAATTCAAAAGCAGTGATTTACTTAGCATCATGTGACTTATGCCTAGCCTTTTACGTGGGAAAATGGAGAGGAAACTTAGTCAATGGATTTATAAACATGACTATGCTATAAGAAAACATAACTTAAATAATGCCTTAGCTAAACATGTTTGTGACAATTTAGAGCATCGGTTTAGTTTTTTAGTCATTGATCAGGTTGAAATTAATGACAAAAAACAATGGGAGCTACTTTTAGAATCTAAAGAACTTAGATGGCAAATCTGTTTACAGGTTGACAGTTGGCCGGGGATAAATGAGCATAGCTCCATCACCCCAGTGCTAAGGTTAAAAGCATTGGAGAGAAAAACTTTAGCACTTTAAATGTTTTATATTTTATATACAAGCTTTTAGTAATGTCTATTCACTATTTTATTTTATTAAGCTTTTTTCATTAGAAAGCACACACGTATGCACATACACGATTCTTTTGGTTTTATTTTGTATGTGGTACCTTTTATTCAGGCTATGGTTGTGGGTTCATTGATTGATTTGCATTTTTTTCATCCAATGAATTTGAAGTATTAGAGTATATAAGAAGTGATGTAAAGAACATGGTGTCTGATGAAGTTTAATACTTTATTAAACAAAAGCACTTACAAGTTATTTTATCAGTATTTTTATCACTTAATTAAAGGATTTTATTGTTCTACTGCTTCCTTCGATTATTCTGGGAATACTGCTGGAGTGTGTCTGGGAGACTACTTTGTTTTTTTATTCAGTTTTTGTGTTTGTTTTCACTTTTGATATTAGAGACAGTCATTTACACAAGCATATGTTACAAATTACAGTGACATGGCTTTCAGTCTTTCCACGTACTTCATGGCATGGATTGTAGGCCCTGTGTTTTTTTTGGTGAGATATCCCTGTTGTCTCTCCAGCTGCTTCATATGTCTGGTGAGGTACATGCAAAGGGAGCATTATACTCTGTTAGTGTTCTGATGACGTTTAAGTACAGTATGTTAGAGAATCCTCAGATCTGAATACAATGGCCTGACTTATGATGTGCACAACATAGGCTTTAATACCACTGTGGACAGTTGGTGGTTGAAGTTCAGATTGCTATCTAGGTGTGTTCTCAGGTCTTGCATCACTGAGTTTCAGCAGGAGTGTTGTCAATGCTGCAATTTGCAGGGAATTCCACTTTGCAAAAGGACAAAATAAAGGTGCATTTTTGCATTTATTTCTAGACCATGTGGCTTTGTCACCAATCATTTGTCTGTGTTAGCCCCTCCTGTAGTATGTTATCATCATTGGTGGACTCAGTGATTGCACCCAAAATGCAAGAATCAGCAAACACGGTAAGCCAAAGGCCAAATACTTTGGCATGAACTGTCGAAAAATGGATTCCAAACAGTAAAGGGCCAAGCAGAGATCCCTGGGATATGCCAGTGGTGACACGTTTTCTAGTACAGGGTTATTCACCAACTTTAACAGCATGTATTCTGTCCGTGAGCTATTTGGTTACTCATCTAGTGACATAAGGGTTAATTCCCAGCTGGGAGAGTTTCTCAATACCTGCGTGGGGGATTGTATCTAAACCCTAGGCCAGATCAAGATAGGCAGTATGCACTGGCTTAACTATATCTAGGCCTATCACACAAAATCAATGGACTGTGACAACTTCATAGATCACCTATAGCATGACTCAGCACATACACCTTCCTGATATGGTTGAATACACACTTTAACATGCCCTCCATACAGACTATATTTCTGTAGAAGGGTATACATCAACATGCATTCATCTGAATTGGGGGACAGCACTTGATGCATGCATGTATACACATATCCTGACTCTTCTCATCTGTGAGGTAGACCAACATGTCATGATGGACCTTTTCTAAATGGACATTAGTAATATCCCAGCTGTGTATAACAGACCTGTATGAGTTGTTAATGCTACATCATGTCTGCTACATCTGTTAAATGTCCTCAAAGAGGTCATCGAGGGCATGCATGATGACAACACTATCATTGTGTGGAACTTGACAAGTACAAGGCATTTGACACAAATCTGCACTGAGGTGTTCACTCAGCACTATTAGATGTGGCAATAAACACCTATATCACCAAATGGGTAGAACAGTGGATCACATACATGGAATATAAATATGTTGAAATGTGTGGAATGTGTAAGGTGACCTATATCTCAGGTCCAGTGATCAGGTCCATACATCAGGGCTGTATGTTAGGTCCTTTCCTGTCTATTATTTAAGTCACAGACATGAAGAATGACATACACATCTTGTGTTCAAGCAGCTGTCTGAAGGACTACAGATTGTGGACAATCATTGACTGTGATATTAGTATAATACACTCAGTATCAACACACACCAAAGATTGCTGCCATAGCCATGACAACACCTGCAAAGAAACAAAAACATGGGGGGGGGTTGTTACAGCATGAAAATAATTGCATAACCCAAGGCTAATATAGACATCACATTCTATAATCAGGCCAATAGATGTGTGACTTGTGTCTTTGGGTAGATGGTATATGGAACATTCACCAGCATGTGGCCACAGTGTTGACTACTTCCTTGTATGTAAGACAACTACTGAGTAATAAGACAACTATTGAGTATGTGAAGGACATCCACATCACAGGCCATAATACCTCTATAGTTCACAGCCTTTATCACAACAATAACTGAGTATAATGCACCCTTCTTCATGTACCTCCCTACACATCTTCCAGTGATGTGTAAATGAAGTGTACCACCTTTACCATAGTGAGCTGTCACATGTCTTATTGGCCATACCTAGATATTCTTTTTGTTGTATAAACATTACTGTCTGATGGTGTGGACCCCCCCAAGTTGTTACACCAGATGCATGTGTGATCCCTGTCCCAGGGATGCACACAGTACATATGTAGCTATTTGACAACATTGATGACATTTACCCCCCTTTACCTATGTCCACTTGTTGCAGACCTCTACTGAGATTACACTCATATTCAGGCAAACCTGTTTGCACAGCATCACAATATGCATCCTACCCCAGTTGTTTATAACATCCCTGATAGATGTCCTCTACACGGTTCATGTAAGGATGCTTATCTCACAAAGACTTCTTCCCCATTCTTATGTCGCCTTGTATGACAGTCACATAATGCACAGTTTCACTGTGCAGTCCGTACTCTACCATATTGATATGTAATTGGTTTTCCTGCTACAGCTGTCATCCATTGACATGTCCTCATCTGCTGTATATTAGGTTGTTTCACCTGTCCTCTTTCACTGTGTTCATTCCAACAATTCATCTGTGTGACCCTATTTAATACACACACATCCCCTGAGCGCTTATTTTACATGGCAGTCCATGTATCCTTACAGATTATGTACACACCTTCTATACAGAATGCCAGGAATGGGATTTCATAACATTATTCACTGTATACACTGTCCTGTACTACATTTGGACCATATACATAACTATATGTTAAGCCCTAGTAATCACTGTGTCATTCTGCACAATCCCTCTAACATACTCAGCTCTGAGGTAAACAGGTTTGTTATCCATGTTGCTTTACACAGTTACCTGGCCAACAACACTGTTGCCAACCACAAAACTGCACTTGTTTACATTTAAAAGTGCTGCATGACATGACTATGTAATTAGTGCTGCTGCTCACATCACATCACAGTGCACAAATGTAAACCAGGGAAGGCTTTATTTTAACCTGTATTTTTAGGTTCATAGGTTCATAGGTTCATACTAGGCTACCTGCCCTAGGGTATTTATAAGCCTAGCCAGAGTGTGTTTGGCTTTCGCCACCCATTTTAAATTAATTTTGCTATGCCCTTTTTCGAGGTTAGTATACTGTGCCTCTGTCTAACAGTGACACAGAAGTGATACCCGGGGTAAACCTACGATCTCCCATCCACTCATCAAGATTCCTCTTGAAGAGAGTCAATGAGGGACTCTGCCTAACCTGGACTGGGATTTTATTCCAGAGTGAAGGGGGCCTCTGGGTTATGAATCTGTCCCTCCAGCATGTCCTATTTATTTCAGTGCTGAGGTTCAAGTCTCTTGAGAGCATAGCTCGATGGGATTTGTATTTTCTGAGGTGCAGTATGTCCATTAATTCCGGGGTGGACATGGCTTTATACGTCAGGCATACATCGCCTCTGAGCAGGCGGTATGCCACTGAGTAGAGCTGGAGTTTCTTTAACCGGGCAGCATATGGCATCAGTTTGAGCCCTTTGATCCTCTTGTTGAGGTACTTTTGGGGTCTTTCCAGTTGCTGCAGGTGTCTGGTAAGGTACATCCCAAAAGGGGCATTGTACTCAATTATGGGCCTGATGAGGGATGAGTAAAGAGGCACGATGACCTCCCCTGATCTAGATGTGAATCCCTTCATGATTAGGTGGGCTATATAAAATGTTTTTCTAACCACTTTGGCCACGTGGTTGTCAAATGAGAGATTGCTATCAACTTGGGTCCCCAGGTCCCTAATTACTTTTTCTGTACTTAATGGATTACCACCTATGTGGTAATTTGTGGGCACTTTGTTTTTGCCAAAGGGGATGACTATACACTTTTTGGTGTTTAGCTTGAGGCCATGGCTCTGGCACCAGTTGTCTGTTTCTATGAGGCCTTTTTGGAGGATGCTTGTGTCGGCTGGAGAGTCGATTATGGCACCCAGTTTGCAGTCATCTGCAAACTTGGTCAGCCACAGTCCTTCTGTGTTGGCCTGTACCTCCGAGAAATATATACTGAACAAGAGAGGTCCCAGGACTGAGCCTTGTGGGACGCCACTTGTTTTTCTTTTGATGAATATTGAAGAACTCGCAAACAGAATCTCGAGAATATGATATGAATTTGTAATAAAAAACACCCAGATCATTTAAGACATGGCTTGTATTTGATGCTGATGTGTGAGGAGTGTGCTATATATCTTAACAGTTACACAAAGACCATTCTTACCTCATTCTCAGGATTTTCAGTTAACTCTGGATTTTCAGCATCCTGACGTTTATTCTGTTTCTGTATAATATGAAAAATATATACTTTAACACACAGAATATGTGAAATAAATTAGCAAAATTCTTAAGCTACTGCTATGTAGAAAAATAAAAAAAATATATCATTAAATTACCTTTTTTCTTCTTCCACCTCTTGTCCCAAGGTAAGTCTTTGAAAGGGAAAGATAACAAAGATGAATGTGCATAATTATTAAAATGCTTGAATTTGTAAGTTTGATGTGTGCAGTTTTTAGCGTGAGGCCTGCATGAAATCAGTTACATACTTCAAGTAAAGAAAATAATAATAAATTAAAAAATACATGCAATGAAATATAGTTTATTTTCTTAGTGCACATTTAACTGTTAAGGAACAAAGTATATATAGTCAGCCTTTAGTGCTTGATTTTATTTACACCAAACTGCAGCTTATACTCTGGAATATGTTAACACAATCAGTAACCTTGAAGAGAAGTGCCTCAGATATGTGTAATAAGGCAAAATAAATAACAGATTCAAATAATGGTCAAAAATACAGAAGATTTTTCAATATTTAAGAGTACAGACAAGAAGAGATTTTCTTTCATCTAAGGCTTCCTGTAAAAAATAATAATAATAATAATAACATTTACTCATATTCAGTTTAAGTAAAAACTAACACTTGAAACTCTTCAGAAAGTATTACATATTTCATGATGGTTGTTTTGATGCTGACTGTGGCAGAAAATAATCTTCAAGTTAAAAGAAACATATTTTTGCATTAGATTACATCCTTACAGTGATGACAGTGATTTAATATTTAGAGACATTTTAGCCAGTTTACAGAAATTAAAGTTAAGTTAGTATATTACAAACAGGAATTATAATATGAAGTGGGAGAGAAAACAGGGTTATGGCCATTGGCGCCGGAACCATAGAGTGAGGGGGGAGGGAGCCCCCCCACTTTTGCAGATCATCCATACGTCCCAACTGTCCCAAATTACTTCTTTATTTTTGAATTATTTTCATTTTTCACGCATTAGCTGATGTCATCGCGTGCGTGATGATGTCAGCTCAGCCTGTCAGAGTTGAGCTCACAGCGCACGTATTTCCGGCTGGTTTTAAATGCTTTTGCATGCAGGAACAGACGGTTTTATTTAGCTGCTGCTGCTTATTTATTCTGAATCAGAGAAGGATTTATTTTCGGAAGCTGTCTGGGTTTACTCGGAGGATGGGGTCTGGACTGGCTGTTGGGATTTACTGGGAGACGTACCACAGACGTACATTATTTTCAGAGTGAGTAAGCTGCTGGGTGAACACAGAGACACGTGTGCATGTGTGTGTGTGTGCGTGTGTGTGTGTGTGTGTGTGTGTGTGTGTGTGTGTGTGTGTGTGTGTGTGTGTGTGTGTGTGTGTGTGCGTGTGTCGTGTGTGTGTGTGTGTGTGTGTGTGTGTGTGTGTGTGTGTGTGTGTGTGTGTGTGTGTGTGTGTGTGTGTGTGTGAAAATGTCCCCAACAGGATACATCTACCCTGTACCTTGGGTACAGGTAAAAAGAGCCTAAAATCCCTAGCCACCATCACTTGTGAATTTATGCCTCACATTTTTGTTCAGTTCCTCTGGTTTTCAGGAGTGGTAAAACAAAACCTTTTATTCTAGCAATTTTCTAAGGTTATAAAATCAGTATTTGAAATTTGAAATGTGTCTCTATTTTGAGGCTGTATTCCCCCATTATTGGCTTTGTTCTGTATTTTTGTGCTAAGAGGTTGAGAGCTATGGTGAGAAATGAGAACTGAATTCACTAAATGATATGATAGCCATTTAAGTTTGTCTTCCTGTCTTTCAAGAAACTATTGCTTTAGCTTAGTGGTATGTTTCTCTGACTATAGTACACTAGGTTCTGGGTTCAGGACTTGGCAGTGAAATGCAAGGTGATAATACAGCATTTCATGCAAGCAACTTTCCAAAATTATACAAGCAATGTTTAAAATGTGTCCCTGGTTTTTGCTCCCCCCCAATTGAAAATAAGTTCAAGAAGCTGTGCAACATGCCTATGGCTTACACTACTTTGATTCTGTATTTATATATTGTGTGTAGAAATAGACTGTTATCATGGAAATGTTCTGAATAGGGCAGTTTTGTCATTATTGGTGCATGCATTTTGCTTCATTGCCTACTGGAAAAATGTTCAAACAATAAATTTAAAATGTAATTGTGTGTGGAAGTAGACTGTTATCATGGAAATGTTCTGAATAGAGAAGTTTTGTCATTATTGGTGCATGCATTTTGCTTTATTGCTTACAGGAAGACTGTTGAAAACTACAGATTTAAAACACATTCTAACAACTGGTGCTGTATTATGCAAGGAATATAACTTCATACAATCAGGAAGGTGAATCAAGAAATGCATACATGTATGCATGGCCCTAAAAATGTGTTTGAAAACAGCCCAGAGGAAAGTGTGAGACTCAAAATCATGGACAAATTTTAAGCTTTACTCTTGTTACCAAAGCAATGGATGAAGATAAAACAGTTCACATCCCATTACTTTGACCTGGCCAGGCCTTTTGACACAATTTCCTACTCAGCTGTTGTACAAAAGATGAATAATGTAGGAGCAAACACTTACATAACCAGCTGTATTGCCAACTTGGCTCACAGGATGCAGGAGATCAAAACAGGGGAAGAAACCAGTCACCAATGGAGTCCCCCAGGGTGCGGTGCTGAGACATTTTCTGTTTGGCATATACATCTCAAAAGTAAAAGGAAATACCAAATAGCTTTGGCCAGCTAAGTTTGAGATGACTGCAAGCTAGGAGAAGTTATTGAATCCCCAAATGACCTAACCATCATACAGGAAGGTTTGTCCTAAATAATAACTGGTGTCAAAATCATGATAATGCTCTCTGAGAACTGATCCAATTGTTTGACATTTGGGAACTTGTGTGTAGAGTGACCTAACTTTTGATCAGCATGTGCCCAGAGTCATAAGAAAGCCTTTTTATATTGCACAGCTTATAAACAAATTGATTGTGACTAGATCTAGAGATGTTGTTGTCCCCCTTTACAAAGCTCTCATTATGTCAATCATTTTGTATAATGCCCACTTTGGCATATATATGTCCAGCCCCATCCAACAATTGGAATACCTTCAGAGATACCTTACTAAAAGGATACAAGTCCTAAACAATAGGTCTTGCATGGACCACCTCAAAGATTTATTACTATACTCAGTATCCTACAGAGTGCTTAGAGGTGACATGTCTGGCATATAAAGCATCCTCCGACATAATACAGATGGATTTACTGAACATCAGCAAGTCAAATGGCATCAGAAATACTCAGTCCAGAAATCTAAACTGAATATTGTGGTGAGATGGATATATATATCACAGAGGCTACCACTGTTCCAGAACAGACTATCCATAAAAATAAAGCAAAGCTCATCCATCCATATTCAAATGCAATTTGGATCTAAGGATGGGTAATAGAAAATGTACTCCAGGATTTTCCCTCATGCCACTAATGGATAGAGGCAGTTCCTAAATGCTGTATCCCTTACATGGCCCCCTCAAATTATCGATGGTATGATCACAGTTCTTGTCACTAGGGCTAATATACAATTATCAGTCATGGGGATAGCTAAGACCAATCAGGAAATGTTAATTCAAGCACCAAAAGGGAATTGGCTAAGCTTAAAATGTCCTCCAAGTGAACCTATGTTGTGGTAGCAAATAGTTATAACAAAATTACCCTTTTTTGTTCACTAAGTGCCCTTGTCAACCCCCCCCCCCCCCACACACACACACACAGTCTTTAACATCTTCCGGCGCCTATGGTTATGGCGTACTTAGATAGAGAATCAGGGGAGAGAAATTGATTGAAGTAAGGAAGTGAGTGATGAAAGAGGAGTAAGGCATTGTAAGATATGAGTAAGTATTTATTCATGTTTAGGGATATATATTACTTGGGGTTTGCTAGCCTGTTTTACGATAGCACCATAGAATTATTTTTTATTCTTATTAACATTTTACAAAAATATTAACAATTATAGCAAAGCAACACAAATAAAATTAAGCTAAATTAACTATTTGCAAAGAGTGCAGTTAGTTTACTGAACATATCATTTAGTCAATTTGATCCACTAAAGCCCACATATAATCAAAGTTCATATTAGTTTTGACTAATATTACAGTTGCATTAATTTTACCCAGGTCTGTGTTTCATCATCAAAGATTCACTTCTGCAAACCTCCTATCATCGAATACAAAACACCATACATCCAGTTAATCAAGTGTTCATGCTCAATGAATATGTTACACAGGGAATGTAATAACTTTGAGACAGCACTACAGTGGGGAAAAGGGCATGAAGGAGCTTGCCAACATCAGGAAATTTGCACTTTTCCCCACTATAGCGCCATCTCAAGGTTAGTATACATATATATATGTGTATATATATATATATATATATATATATATATATATATATATATAAAGAGAGAGAGAGCTAGGGGAGGTGTAGGGGGTCCAGCTAATTATCTACATTCCCTGTGTAACACATTCACTGAAGTGAACGTTTGATTACGTGAACATTCGCTGTTTCGTGTTCAATCATAAGCGGTTCGATGAAATTAACTTTTGATGATTAAACATAAACCCATTTCACCCAATATGTATACTGAATTGCATTTTTATTTGTTTTCATTTTGAGTGTAATAATTTCTTTTTGGTACATAATAATAGGAAAATTTAAAAATTGTTTAGACAGCAGAGTAAATTATTTTTTTTTCCAAATGTGTTGAGGTAGTTCTCCTTGCTATTGACACTAAAGTCTAAAAAAAAATCAGTACAGAGGGCTCCCTATTGGAATGGCAGTGCTTGTAATGTTGAGTTTTGACACACTGAAAAGAAATAAAAGAAAATTCAGGAGAAGAGTAAATCTTGTATGTTACTCTTCACTTTTAAACTTATTTTTTTGCAGGGGGCAAGTTCCCTGCATCATCAATGTAGAGGGCAAGCTCACACCTCCCCCATACTTACATATATCTATAGACATACTAACTCCAGCATCACCATACCTTGGAGAAAATTGAATATTCTAAGTAATGCTATTAGTTTGGATAAACTAAAATTATTTCACTATATGCTTGCAAAAATTCTTAAAATTATTGTATGAGTTTACTTTCATAAAATATATGTTGCTAATCTGTGTTAATCATTGCTTTACTTCTCTGGTAGCTTTGTATATCTTTCTCCAATATTAATTCAATTCTATGAGAGAAAGGCTTTGTGTAGAAACTTCCAAGCAAATAATTCCCAAAATGATGATGATGTTGTTCTTCTTGGGTATTTTATTATTAATAAATTATCTTTCCCAGTTATACTTTAGCCATCAGATTGTAATATGTACTTCCCATAAACTGAATTTATTTTATATTTACATTGTTTGATTATTTTGTATAATTTAAAAAGTGGGTTTTACCAGCATCATAATCTGTAATTAAATGATTTAAAAATCTTAACTATGGGAGCATTCTATTTTTCTAGGTCTGTCTTAAGATCTGTTTCACATAAAATAAACAGTTTTATAATTTGTATTGTTAGGGTGACATCTGTTTCTCAATCATATTTATGCATTATAAAATCTGAGTTTAATACTTAAGTTCCTTTTAGTTATTGATGCCTGAGCGTCAAGCCCTTTAGTTCAACCTTACCTTTGTTACAAAGTCTGACCCCTCTATAAAGTTTGGTGTAAAAGAAATAGTAAAAAATCATTTTTTAGAATCTGAGTGTTTAAATATAAAGTGTCTAAATAATTTAGAACATTATTCATACAATTTAAATCAGTTGGTTCATCTAGATGCCTGTGAAGATGTTTTGCTAATAACTAAAGGATATTATTATTAGTAGTTGTTGCAAATAATGAGTTTACATTTTAGTGTTGTTTTTTATCCAAACTAATAGCATAGTATTTTTCTAGTCTGCTGCATAATAAGGATTTAACTACAAAGCAAATGTGAATACTATCTCTTATTGTTTGCAGTATCTAGAATGATGTTTGTATTAAGTTCGTATTTTTTAACATTAGTTGTTGTTGTGTCTTTCGGCTTTTCCCGGTTAGGGGTCGCCACAGCGGAACTCCTGTCTGCTAATGATTGGCAGTAGATTTTACGTGCCGAGTTGCCAGCCCTGACGCACAACCTAGTAAATTGTATAATTTGCTTCTGCATAAAATAGCCCCAGAGAAATGAAATGAAGTGATTTACTACCCAAATAATTTTGAGGAGAGTATAGCTCACCCCTTGCAAAGTATGTTTGGATGACACACATTTCCTCCCAAGTAAAGAGGTACTGAATTATACTAGTGTGATATCATAATCTAAAACATTTTGTTAAAGCTTATATTCCTTCTCCATAAGCCGGTATCACTCTCTATGAATGAAGGATCTCTCTAATTGCAAAGGCTTTACCAGCCTAAGAAAAGGCATCCACAATCTTAGCCATATCATTCCATGTCTGCAGGAGAGTCATGTCCAATATCACTGATTCTGATATGCACAACTTTATAGTTAAATTATTATGAAAATCTTGCAAATTTTGGTGGTCTTAGAGACAGATCTAATTGTTTCTCCAGGGAAACATGACTCTTTCTCATTATTCAGTTTTGTTAGTGCAGACTCAATTTGCCTAGCTACACAATTACCAGTGATTTGTGCTTTTCTGTTATGTTCTATTTTTGTTTTTAAGAATAGCTTTAGCAGTCAAGTTATTGATTGTTTCTCATGGCTGGTGCCTGATGACTCTATGTCCGGTATGATAAGCTGAGGTGTGGTGTGATATATGTTTAAGAAAACTATAAAACTTGGGAGTAGTTCAGCAGGTTAATATCTCAGTGTATATTGTGATGGAGATAGAAGGGTGCTAGCTGACCATTTTATGTGGGGACAGTTTTAAATCATGAGATTGTGGACAATGCATTAAGGAATTCTGTGTTTCTGTATTTGCCTGTCAAAAAGTATACCTGCAACATGTCTGTTTCTGATCATAGTATTAAGATTGTTTCATGGCACTTAGCCACGCAATCTGTTTATATCTGAATGGAAGAGATGACATGAAAACTAATATTTTGATTTCTAAGAAAAGGTCTTAGGTACTTGTGATAAACCTCAGGGATATTTTATGTTCTTGAACATGCTAAGATGTTAAGTCATGAAAACATTCAAAAACAAGTAGTTCAGGAAATGTTTACTATAATCACTTTGGTTTGAAATAGTGTGCCATACTGCTTTGTGCATATCTGGTTATAGCATATCTTCAGCCATGTCTAATTTCAACTACTGGTATGTTGTAATGATTTTGATTTCATCTTCATCTTTATGTAGGGAACTGAGTGTCACAAATTGCTTCAGTTTTCTGGCAAAAAATCAACATCCATTCCATATCTTTGAACTAGGCCATTTCCCAGTACCTGTATGCATAAAATGTTATTAAAATAGAACAGAATGGATAATATTTATAGTGGATTTCTAAAAACCAGCCACAATAAAGGATGGCGAAAGTTGCACCTCTAACCCTTTGGAAACCAGTGGCACCATACCCCTCAAGTGTCCAGAATTTTACAGAATGCCCATCTTTTTTGCTTCATATATGTGATTATCTCTCATAATACTTATGTTTTTCTGGTAAATCAGTGAGGATTACAGTTATTAAATAATGACAGTCATTTCAATGTCATACTACATATCCATCAGAAAATGAGTGATAATTCAAAATCTGTTATTCTGGAAACTAAGGGAAATCTTTAAAATCTGTCCATAATTTTGGATTTCTACCCCATCCCCCTCCATTTTTGGCTTTGTCTAAAGTTGTAGTTTTAAGAAGCTGAGAGGTATGAGTTACACACATTTTCATATTTATGACTTATGTGGCAGAAAGCAACTAGCATGCATTTGTAATTTACAAATCTGCCTTTGACTGGAGCATTCCAAGCTATTAGCTCTACCTCAGATATAATAAAATTTTATACATTTTTCAAAGTGGTCAGCAGTAAGACTGCACTTTTGTTTATAGTATCCTGTTAGGATGTGAAGTAGATGGAATGTTTCAGAGGTTAAAATGAGTGCTTGAACTCCATAAGGGTAGTGACATACTCATACACAGCACTTTAATAGTCCATGATAATTCAGAATTTCAACTTATAGCCTGTTACTGATCCCCTTATGGCACCACACGATCATGAAATCCTTGGACATTCCTTGAAAATATCCCTATAAGATTTAACACTTTAATCCTCAAGGACTTCAACTACCCATTTGGACACTGGACTGCTTAAACTTCTCATGCTGATTCTGAGTTAAAGAGAATTCCCTGGACCTAACCATCTAAAATCAGCCCATGGTGGTAATATCCTGAACCTAGTTCCCACAAACTTGACCCTGACATGTTCCCTGCCTTTGGTTGTCCCCCCATTAGTTACATCAGACCACAAACTGGTTACCTTTACCCTAAGGACATCATGGTAACTATCACCCTCTTTGAAAACTTCATAAGAGCAAACTTTTTACAACTGTACAATGAAATATTAAAATTACCCATGGTAACACCACAGTAAATTTGGGATATGCAGCCACCTATGCTAGGGATCTTTATGCTCATTTAGATAAATCCATTTACAGAGCAGTCTGTACCAGAAGAAAAAGGCAAATTCACAACAAAATTTATATGTGACTAGAATACATTACAAATTTTATAATAGAAGAAAGAAATACTTAGATTACTGTATAAGGCCAGAACCTCACATCACAAAGATTACATAACATGTCTCTCCAAGAAACAGAAGGGAAGTATTAAAACCAGCAAATCATCCCATGAAAGCAGGTTAGCTTCTAAGGCTTTAGTAACATTAGAAAATAAGGAGCAGTTAACAACACTGCTCTGAATTAATCTGTAATGGTGCCTCCCATTCAAATCATAATGGCATTGTCAACATCCAAAAAAAAAACAAGTTTGCTGCACATTTCTCCCCAGAAACTACCACCCCACTTCAAAGAACTATCATCTTAAAGGGTCATATCAACAAAGCACTCTCCAAGACCAAAAACACCTCTTTAATGGGTTCCAACAGTATAGCAGACTGTGTAATAAACAGTATCAAACAAATGTTGCTGGTCACCTCCATAAGTTGTTCAACCTAAATCTTGCCATGGGGTATGTTCCTGAGTCTTGGCACACTGTGGTTGTGATGCCCCTCCATAAGCATGGCCCCACCACTGACCTGGGAAACCACAGACATATTAGCCTTACTACTGTTGTTTGCAAAGTCATGGAATGCATTATCACTGTTCTCATAAACCAAGATATTAAAAATTTGATCAGGATTGAGCTGCAGCAGTTCAAATTTCTTAAGGGTGTACCCACAAAATCTTATGTGCATTTTTGAAAATGTCGTGCTGACTATTTGGATGTAGAAAAACCATTTGAAACCATACCATATAATGGGTCTATATCACTTCGACAAAATGGCAGAAGTTCGAACACCATATGTTTGAACTTCTAAAATTGCTGTTCCAGGAAATACACACACAACACAAGCACACCAAAAAAACAGCAATCCACACACATACACTTAAAATCCTACATCTGACCCTACACTAAACTGTGCATACACTACTATCTATCCACTTGCCTTAACCCAAACCCTAACCCTAAGGTCCGTCACTACTGCACACTCACCTGACCCGCACCCTAACCCTAACTCACCTATCCCACCCTAACCCTAATGTCTGTCACTATCGCACACCCACCTCCCCCGCACCCTAACCCTAACATCTGCACAATTGCACACTTACCTGAACCTGACCCGTAACTTTCCACCACAGTGCTGAAAATAGTGAAGCCACAGAAACAGCCAACCAAATTCTTTCCCTAGGAAAAAATTTGGTGTTCTGCAGCTTCGCTATTTTCAGCATTCGTTGTTTTGGGTTCGGTATTAGAACATTCAATGTTTTCATACATCAATGTTCTAATATAGACCCCATATGATGAGTCTGTTAGGAAGCTTATGGCCTTAAGCATTGATCTCTATGAGATAAAATGCATTGTTAACTGGCTGAATAACATGTTTTCAGGGTTGGTTATGCCTCCTTAGTGAGGGAACAGGTGATCAATAGCATTCCCCATGTTCTGTACCAGGCCCCCTCCTTTTTAGCATTTATTTCTTTGACCTAAACACTGACAGCAAGGATCTCTTTCTGACTATGTTTGCTGCTGATGGTTGTAATTTGGTTGTCATACCTCTCAGTTGTCCACATTTTCACAGAATGTCCAGATTTTTACCTCATTTTTGTGTCTACTCCTCTTAGAATGTGGGGGTTCGGGCAAATTGCAGAGGACTGAAGTCATTAAATAATGATAGGCATTTGAGTTTCAGATTTCATATCCTTCAGAAAATGCACACTAACACAAAATCAGTTATTCTAGCAAATGTATACATTTATAAGAGCCATGCTCAAAATCTCCCTATTTTGGTCCATTATACCCCTATTATTTTTGACTTTGTCCACATTTCTTGTTCTATGAGGTTGAGGGGTATGTTGGTTGTAGTAGTTAAGTCAACTAAAGGTATTAATAACCTTTAAAAGAGAATAAACCTGTTAACTTGCTGTGCACTAAAAAATGACTCAAACTAAATGCTAAGAAATGCAGTATCTTCCCCTTGGGAAAAGAACAAAAACAAAGAAAAGTCCATACTGGCTTCTCAACGGCATAAAACCAATGTACAAAAGTAGCTGAAGATAAACGTCAGCACTTTTCAAAATAATAATTATCTTCAACTACCAAGGTGTTTTTAGTCCTTTGGAAAAGACCTACATTTGTACTACCTACTACATCAATGACATCCCACTCTCCTGTGAGTCTATGATTAGGAAATCTGGTACCTGGGTTAATGTCTCTTCTCCTTCACTCACAAAGTCACAGCTGTGGTTGGAAAAATCCTTACATATCTCACAATTAATCACAAAGTGTATCTCATTCAGTACCAAGGAAGTTATTGCTTTGCTGTACTCTGTACTGGTTAAGCGCACCATAGAATATAATCCACTCTAGGTATATAAGTAAATCCATTGTACTTGCCACTTATTAGCCCGGTCAGTGAATATAATGACCCTTTTAGTATATATGTGGTTAAGCACTTTTTATAACTAGAATGAGCACAACACTTTGTCACTAAAAAATCAAGGGCTGAAATAATATAGCAATAACCCACGACTGGGTGTGGGTAATGCTGGATTTACCCACGGTTGGCGTGGTTTGGTCCCGAGGCGCCGAGGACCAAACAAAGCCAGGCGTGGGTAAATACAGCATTACCCACACCCAGAAGTGGGTTATTGCTATTATACCATGACATTATTTAAGAAAAGAAACTATTACTTTTCTTAAATAATGGCATAGTATAATGCCTGTTTACTGCCCTTCAGCAGATGTCTGGCATCCGCGGCAGTTCTGATGTACTGCACACCTGCGCAGTACATCAGAGCTGTGGGCAAAAGCAATGGAGAAAGCAAGATCTCTGTTGCTTTTTTATGTTTCGCTATGTTAAATGGGTTTAACATGGCGAGACAGTTTAAAATAAGCAACGGAGATGTCCGTTGCTTATTTTAAAACTGTCTCGCTATGTTAAACCCATTTAACATAGCGAAACAGTAAAAAAAGCAACAGAGATCTTGCTTTCTCCGTTGCTTTTTTTTTAAAACCTGTCTCGCTATGTTAATTGGTTTTAGCATAGCGAGACAGCGTTAAAATAAGCAACGGAGATCTCCGTTGCTTATTTTAAAGCTGTCTCGCTATGTTAAACCCATTTAACATAGCAAGACAGTAGAGTTATACTAATGGAAAAAAGTCCGGGCGACCGGACCTTTTTCCATTAGTATAACTCGATTTACAATGTGCATGCTGGCCAATCAGCATGCACGTTTTGGGGGGGGTCATGGTATAATAAACAAGTATGTAGACCATCTCAAAATCTTGTCCCTTTTCTCAGTATCATACAGGATACTGAGAGGTGATCTCTGGCTTTTGTGTAGAGCTTCAACAGATCCTATTCTGTCATACCCATTCATGTCCAATAAATACCTGTTTAAGAGATCTTAATCAGTTTTACAAAATAAATAGAACACGTTGGATGGATAAGTATATATCACACAGAATACCACTTATATGTATAATAAAACAAAACACATAAAACAAAGTACTACTCTTACTCTATTCAAACATAATTTGGATGAATAGAAAAGTAACTGTAAATTCACCCCTGCCCCTCAAGGATAGGGGAAACATGTAAATGTTTGACCCATCTCTAGGTTATTCCTGTGCACAATATAAAGATTTTAAATTATTATGGGGATTTAAGGCAAGGCTTCTTAAGATCCTCACAGATGAATAGTTTAGTAATTACCTATGAACTTATAATGTACCCTTTTGCCTGTATCTCTCTAGACACAAGAAAACAACTTGAAAAACTGCACAGGTTCCTAACAAAAAGGCTCTGAGACTTGTGCTATGGTGCTTCTGTTAATTACTGAGTTCTGTAGTCTGTCTGCTTAGATAGGTAGGGGATCTATTCTCACAGAAGTCAACTAGGTGTGTGAGCGTGTTTGTGCACTTGCTTGACATTAGAGAAACCCTTGCAGTAAGGGTTGAGAGCTTGGCATAATGGTTAAGGTGTTTACCTTACAAACACAAGGTGCAGTATTTGATTCTCACATGGGGTAATTGTCTAGGCTTAAAAAGGCCCACAAGGGCAGTTAGCCTACTACTAACCTATGAACCTATATCTAACACTCAGTACATTGTTTGATTAAAGGGGTCTATATTATAAGATCGATGGTTGAAAACATCGAACAACATATGGCCGATGTCTTCAAACATCGACCTTATAAAAAGACAAAAAAAAAAAGTACCCTAATGGGTTTAAGCAGGGGGGGAAGCTCCCTGCACCCCCCTACACCCCTTCCCAATTTTAATATACCAACTCCGAGACTGCACTACATTGCAGTAAACGGAAATCTCCCCTTACGGAGATTTCCGTTACATGCTCGAGATTCTGAGTGTTCGATATTTTCATGTCGACAATGCCAGATTCGACATTGTTGGCTTTTGGGAATATAATATAGACCCGATTAAAGATATACATTTAAGCCATGGAACGTATCATCATGGACTTCATAAATAAAGACATAGAAGACTTCCAAACCTTGGATCTGACCCAATTTGGCTTTGTCAAGAGCAGATCCTGCCTGTTAAACTTGGTGAATTTCTTTGAAAATGTGACCAGAGCCATTGATGAGTGCAAGTCTGTGCACACAGCATACCCTGACTTGGCAAGTCCTTTGACACAATCCCAAAAGCAGGCATTACCAATAAACTTAGCAAACCGAACATAAACCCTATTTTTGTAAGACGGTTTACCATCTGGCTCAAGTGTCGCACACTATCAAAGTGGATGACTCCATATCAACCAGCAGACCTATCATCAGTGGGGTGCCACAAGAGTCAGTGCTGAACACCCTACTGCTTGGTATATACCTCTCAGACATTTAGGCCAAGACTAAGGGGCTATGGCTGACCAGGTTTGCTGACAACTGCAAACTGGGTGCAATTATTGAATCTTCAAATGATGTCAGTATACTTTAGGAGGGTCTTACACAGACAAACAACTGGAGTCTTAGTCATGGTCTCAAACTGAACGCAAAGAAATGCATCATCATTCTCTTTGGTAAAAACAATGTCCCTTCACACTATCAAATTAACAATAATACTCTATGTACTAATGAAGTGGTAAGGTAACGGGGATCACAAGTAGACTGTCACCTTAATTTCGACCACCATGTGTCTACTGAAGTAAGGAAGGCTTTCTATGTAACACACTTGATTGGCAAAGGCATCGCCTCTAGAGCAAAAGAGGTTATAACCCCCTCTATATTTGTCACTAATCAGGCCCATGATTGAATATAATGCCCCTTTTGGCATGTACCATTCAAAGCACCTGCAGCAATTGGAGAGACCTCAGAGGTTTCTAACTAGTCTCTGTCACTATATTCAGTATCATACAGACTTCTTAGGGGAGACTTATGTTTGGCTATTATTGCATATACAAAGATAATAATTGCATTGAGGAAAATAAATCTATATTATAGGCCATAATGTTACTGAGTCAGTCTGCTTGATAGAACCCCCCCCCCATCCTGGCTGTCAGCATTACAGTACCATTCATTTTCTCATTTGCTGTTATGACATTCATAATTCCACTCCTGTTCCTAGCAATAGTTTTTGTCATAAGTATATGCATACAGCATATAATCTGTTTGGTCCTCTGTTGAATGAAATGCATTTCTGTCATTTAAAAAATACTTCACAAATTATCTAACGTTTCAGTATGGACGGGTATAGTTTTGCATTCACCTAAAATCAAGAATCACAAAACAACTTACTGCATCATAGTCATACTGGGCTATCTTCTTTTTTCCCAAAGCACCTGGCATCTAAACATACAGAAACATAAGTTAAATGAATATTAACATGTAGGTACTGAAAGATGAAACATAATATGTTATTTAAAAATTAATAGCTTTTACCATAGCCTCCTGCCCTGCGTCCATTCTTCGAACTCTAATCAAAGTCTTCATTCCAGAATCTTCAGGAAGTTCATCTCCTTCCTGAAAATAAAAAACAATTAAAATGATTCTTTGAATAGCTTATTTGGTGGGTGCTATCTGCTGCAAATTAATTTCTTCTACGTGAAATAAATGCATTATTTTTAACTCAAACAAACAAATGCCCAGGTTGTCAAGTCTACAATATCCACCCATATAGAAAAAGCTTTAAAAGAAAGATCCAAATAATTATGTAATATTTTTGTTTGCAGGTATTGTTGCTTTAAACTTTATTATGAATGTGTGGTATAGTTTACGTATTATAAATTCCCAAGAACACAGGACTGTTTGGACAAAGACAAATTATATGCTCATCTGGTTTCTGTAATGACATTTTTGTTCTGCATTTCGGACCTTCCCTGGCCTGCACTATTCCCAGCACAAGATTACCACATTAAAATTTGAACAGACCTTGATACTCAACTACATTAATGCTATTTAAATATACAACATTAATGTCTCTGAGCATGCACAAGCAATGCATTGCTTGAGCAGGACAGTATGCAGTTGTATAAAACATCTAAATGCACAACCAACAAATATAAAAAACAGTAACATTGTTTGATGAATATTAATGTGCACATCTAAATGTCACTTAATGAATACTAATAATTATATTTAAAGATCATTTGATGACTGTTGCTGAGCTTATCAACATTTACCAGCGTATATATTTGCAGGTATGGTATTTTGTTGCATTGTGAATATTTCCCAAACATAATGCAAGACATTTCTTGTTTGAGTCTGTTTTAGTGCTTGTAGTACCTGTAACAGTGAAATTATTAAAAGCAGCCTTGTCTGAAGCTGCTGCAGTAATTAAGTATACCTATATACACATCTTCCATTAATGTAGCTGTCTTGAAAATAGCCCACTTGAATCAGTGCCTTACCCCAGTCAACACATACATAATAAATGAATGAATGAATGAATGAATGAATAACTAAATATTACTTCTTCTGTCCGATAGAAGCAGCGAGGTGGAGTACATTAGTATATTTGCTATTATTTTCACTTTTTTCACACTCAAACATCAGACATATATACTGGTGGTTATTTTTTTATGGGGATAGAGTAAGGAAAATGAGATTATCTACATCTAACAGCAACAATTTGAACAATGTTGGTGTATTCTACTTGTTCTAAGAGCTTCATACCAATCTGATAGCAGAGTGGTGCACAAAATGTTGCTGTCTTTTGAGGATATGGGTGGAGAAGCATGCTGTATATATGTTTGACAATAGCAATTTGAAATATGACTGTGAGAATTTGTGCCTTCACCTCAATCTAACACCAGAGGGATACACAGAATCTTTTTTTTTTTTTTTTTTTTGCAGGGGCAGAGAGGCAGGTACTGTCACATGAAGTGATGTATGTATCCTCAAAACCCACTTTACTTTGAACTGTTACTTTGTCAGGCACAACTTATTTCTTCCTTGGAAGAAAACATAAGACTGCATTTATTTGCTCGTGTTTTTTGCTCAGGCCATAACTGAATCAAAGCGTTGGAAAAAAGTTCCAAGATGTGCTTCAGAGCATCTACAACCCAATGGCTTCTGAGGGTCTAGTGGCCCCTAGACTCACAGCTTAATTGATGATTTATTTCACATTTAGTACAGTGCCCTCCTGGAAGCCAGCATACTTGAATACACCTATACAGACACATGGAGGGCATGCAGAATCCATACAGAAGCAGTCACAGCCAAGAACTCAACCAAAACTATGCAGCCAATTTTGGACTTCTAAAAACAGAGGTGGCTAACTTCACGACACCAATGCAAATGGAAAATGGGTGCATGACTGAATCATACAACAATGCACGGTATAAGCACATACACAAGTGCATGGAACGGGCCATACCAAACAGAACCACAACACTCTCCTCTAAAAAGTGGAAGCCAATCTGGTGGTTCCCCACCTTAAACAAACTCCACAACAGAAGGAAAAAACTGTTACAGAAAAGGGTGAAGTCCCAAGACTGGAAAAACTCCCTTGTCAGCCTCAGCAAAAAACTGAGATCCATCATCAAATCCTCTAAAGCTAGCTATGAAAACAAAATCACTGCAGATTCTAAAGACGACCACAAGGCATTCTATAGTTATGTCAAGAATCTACATGGCAATACTCAGATCTGCTCTGAGTTACAGCACAATGGCAATACATATACAGAACCAACTGATATTGCCAACATATTGGCTGACAGGTTCAGTGCGAACTTTACCCCCTTATCACTCCCTAAAGGGTCTATCACAATACCTGAGGAATGCCAAGTCCCTATTATCACAGCTACACAGGTAAAAACCACACTGTCCACACCCAAGAATACAGCTTCCATGGGACCTGATAATATCCCTGGCTGTGTTCTATGTGAATTACAAAGTGAACTGGCACCACACCTGAGTACCCTCTTCAATCACAGCCTCATTTCAGGCTTTGTTCCTACCAAATGGCACACTGCTATGGTCATCCCACTCCACAAAGGGGGACCCAATACAGACCCTGGGAACTACCGCTCCATTAGCCTGATAAGTCTGGTATGTAAGGCTATGGAGCACAACATCATGCAGCTAATAAATAAGGACATAGGAAATCTCCAAACTCTAGACTCCATGGAGTTTTGATTTGTGAAGCGTAGATCATGCCTGCTCAACCTGGTTGACTTCTTCGAGTTTGTCACCAGTGCTGTGAATGAGGGCAAGGTAGTTCACACAGCCTACCTAGATCTTGCCAAGGCCTTTGACACCATCCCTCATTCAGGAATTATAGATAGACCCATTAAACTAGGCATAAACCCCTATGTCATAGAACCCATACTGTGAAAGTAGCGGACTCCAAATCTGACTACCGACCAGTTACAAGTGGTGTCCCACAGGGATCAATACTAGGTCCTCTTCTGTTTGGCATCTATTTCTCTGAAGTTCAAGCCAACACAAAGGGACTCTGGATGACCACGTTCACAGATGATTGCAAACTGAGAGCCATTATTGATTCTCCAACTGATGTAGACATTCTACAAAAAGGCCTCACTGACACCAATGACTGGTGCCAGAACCATGGATTTAATCTCAATGCCAAAAAGTCCATTGTCATTCCCATTGGGAAATATTTGGTGCCCATGAACTGCCACATAGGCTGTAGTTCACTAAACACAGAAGGTGTGATAAGAGACCTGGGGACACAGGTTGAGAGCAACCTTTCCTTTGATAACCACATTGCCACTGTAGTCAGAAAGTCCTTCTATGTGGCACATCTCATTACAAAAGGTTTCTCATCCAGGAGGAAAGAGGTCATAATCCCTCTCTACTTATCCCTCATTAGACCAGGTGTATCGCTATTTCCTCCACTGTGGTGTGATCTCAGAGTTGGTATATTTAAGTAGGGGGGTGTGGGGGGCATAGCCCTCCATGTTGTGGGGTATTAGAAATGGTTTGTAGTGCTTGTGTATTTCATGTTTTGTGCTGGAACAGTGATTTTTTTTTCCCAGGGGAAAAAATCACTGTTCTCAGCTTTCGGAGTTTTACGCTTTTGGGGTTTGAAGTTCGATGTTATGGTGTTTGCTGTTTTCATGTTTCGATCATGTGATATAAACCCATTAGACCTATTATAGAATACAATGGCTCAATTGGTATGTATCTCACTAGACAACTACAACAACTGGAAAGGCCACACAAATACTCCACTACGAGGATCTTAGGGCTTAGACACATGCCCTATATGGACAGACTCAAAAAACTCCAGCTATACTCTCTCTCTTATCGCCTACTTAGAGTCGATCTCTGCTTGACCTACAAAACCATGTCTGACCCAGAGCTGCTAGATGTGCTTCACCTAAAGAAATCCCAATCCCTCAATGCTCAATGGACATAAACCTCATTACCACAATAAACAGAACATGCTGGAGGGACAGGTTCCTAACTCAGAGACTTCCCATACTCTGGAACAAACTTCCCATTCATGTCAAGCAGAGCACTTCACTGGCCCACTTTAAGAGAAATTTTGACGAGTGGATGGGCAATAGGAAGTTCACCCCAGGGATTACTTCAGTGGCCTTGCCTGACAGGGGCACTGGGAACTAACTTTGGGCGGCATGATGCCAGGGAATCTTCTTGGGCTAGGCTTATATAGGCTCAAGGGCCATTAGCCTAGTACACACCTATGAACCTAGGAAATGGCAAAATTACTCACTCCCCCACATCATTAATGCTTGGTTACTTTTACACACATCCTGCTCCTGACAGATTTTATTTATTTATTTATTTTATTTTACATTTGTTGACTGGGATAGTCCGACTGGATGCATGTCCATTTTCAGCGGAGTTCTGGGGAGAAAAGCTCCAAGGGTAAGCAGATACAGCATTACATAATACCAGCATTACATATTACAAACAGACTATTTACAGAGATTACATTAGTAAGCAAGTTAAACAAGTTCCACAGGTTACAGTTAATCCTGAGCACAAGTCAGGATTAAATTAAATTACACAGTAAACTGGTTAACTGATTTTTACACATTCTAGAGAGAGTTAGCCAGGCTTGATACATTGTCATAGCCAGTTAAGTGACAAATGTTGTTTTAGTCTAGTTTTAAATTTACCTAAGGTGGAAAGTAAGGTAATATCAGCTGGAAGAGAGTTCCGGGTTCTACTTACAGAGTTTGCAAAGAGAGAATCACCGGCTATGTTATTAATTTTGCTAGTCTGAATTAGTGGTTTGTTAGAGGATCAAAGCGGTCTACGATTGTTATAGGGGGTGATAATATTTTTAAGTGCAGGAGTATTGTCCGGATTATAGAGGATTTTATAGGCCATAATCAGTTGGTTATACTGGATTAGGCTGGGTAGTTCAAGCCACCCAAGCTGATTTAGATTGATGCAATGATGTGTCCTAAAAGGCAGCCCAGTGGCAAACCTGGCAATGTGGTTGTAGCAAATTGAGAGTTTGTTAAGGACAGTCTTGTTTAAATTCGAGAGTAGATGGGATGCATACAGAAGGGTTGAAAGAAGATGAGAGCGAACTATGGCAATTTCAGCTGGAGGGGTTAGGAAGGCTTTTATTCTGTAAAGTGACCCTAGTTTTTTATTGATGGTTTTGATAGTTTGGTTAACATGTAGGTCAAATTTTAGATTATTGTCTATGATGCCACCTAATAGTTTTGTAGATGGGTCAGGCGTGCCATCATTTGATTTTATGGTAAAGGTGAAAGTGGTAGACCTACGTGTTGGTGAAAATAACAGCATTTTAGTTTTTTTTGGATTTAGGATCAGATGATGTTCATAAAGCCAGTTTTCTACTGTATTAAAGGTGGTCTGGGTAGCTGACCATAACTCTACTGGAGATGTGGCTGAGCAAATCAGAGTAGAGTCATCAGCATATTGGATACAGCTGACTTTTGGGATAAAGGTCGTTAATGAAGATGGAGAACAGCAAGGGCCCTAGTATAGAGCCTTGTGGTACTCCAAGGGTGTTAGGTAGAAGGTTAGAGAGTTTGTTCTGCCAGAGGACAGCCTGCTGTCGACCATTCAGGTAGGATTGAAACCATTGGAGGGCTCCAGTATCTAGACAGAATGTTTGCAGGGTGTGGATTAAAAGTTGGTGATCAACCATATTGAATGCCTTGGAAAGATCCAAAAAGAGGGCTGAGGATATATAATTATTGTTGCGATTATGGTTTATGGTGTTAGTAAAGGCTAGGAGGGCTGAAGTAGTGCTGTGATGAGGACGGAAGCCATGCTGAGTGTCTGCCATAAGGTGATTCTGGATTAGGTGGTGCATGAGTTGTCTATGAATACATTTTTCCATAATCTTTGCAAGTGGAGAGAGTATAGCTATTGGCCTATAATTGGAGAATTCAGTAGAGCTGCCTCCTTTGTGAAGTGGGATTACATAGGATATTTTCCAGATGGTGGGAATTTTAGCTTCTACTATGGTTCGATTGATTAGTATTGAGACAGGGTAAGCAATAGCATCAGCTGATTTTTGTAGGTACTCGGCAGGGAGTTGATCAGCTGAAAGTGTAGTGGGTTTTAATTTTTTGATCAAGGTACGGATAAGTGAAGTGGTGACTGGTTGGAAGCTGAACGCGAGTAGGTTTCTAGGGGTGCTACTTTCAGGACCAGGGGAGCTAGGAGGTAGTTGGCTAGCTAGGGCTTGAATTGTCTCAGTAAAGAATTGGTTAAAACTATCAGAAACATCTTTAGGGGGTTTATCAACAGTAGCAGCAGTGATCACAAAATATAGCCTCTTATCATGTGCAGTGCTATTGGTTTCTCATGGAAAGTGAAAGAAATGGCTAATGTTTTACTCTTAAATATACTGCAACCCCACACGTATCCACACATGCAAACATGCAAAAGCATTAGCTGCTTTTACACTGATTTTAGCAAATATATTGTTTGTGACTACTCTTGTCACAACAGATCAGTGACTACCCTTTAACAGTGATCAAAGACCAGGAGTAAGTCACTTGTTTCTATAGATGGCCTCTGTATCCATCAGTTATAACCATGTTACTGTGTACACCTCAGACATTAGATTCTAGTAAAAATAAATAACTGTCACAATAAAAATGTAATTAATCTTACACACAAATGCACACTACTCTTGTAAAACCAGACAAGTAACTGTTTAAACTGAGAAAATGACAAGGGGCTCAGTTACTTTCATCTGCAGACAGCTCTTAGCACTACACAGTGGTTATAGCCACTTCTGTGTACAATTTCTGTCTTAAAAAATGATAGCCAAGCAATAATTTCAACCTTGCACCAAACATTGAAATATTCCAAGTCACATCACACAAATCATAGGAATCCTGAAAAGCAAGGTTAGTAATTTTCCATCAGATACTTCCAGCAATTCTAGCTAACTTGACTGATGTCCCGCTCTTCTAAAAATGTTCTCTCACAATCAGGAAGAAAGACAAGATATTTGGAAACAAAGGCCTACAATCTGGGACAAATGTTAAATATTACTCTTACATATTTGGAGGGTAGATAGAATAAACAGCTTTGAATAGCATTCATAGAAACCCAAATGTATTTAGTGACAGCAACTACCTATGATTGACCAGACAAACACACATTTTATGATGATCAGATACCACATACCACAGTATAGAACTCTTAAGAACAAAATGCTGATAGAACCAACCCTCTTTTTGATAAAGTTCTGTAGAGATGTAGAATGAAAATGCTAAACTTTTAGAGTTAAAATAGTTTCCTATAAAGGTTTGTTCTATAGACAAATATGACGAACAAATGAAACATGTGATGCAGTCTCTCTCAAATTCATAGCTTTCAACTTAATAATGGAGGGGGATAAAAGCCCAAAATTCAGGGAAAATGTATTACCATAATTCACCCAAATCAACATTTTTCGAACAGTAATGAGTATAAAACTCTAATGTTAAACATTATTGACTGACTGTAATCCTTACTGGTTTTCCAAAAGAGACAGGTGAGAACTATGAAGCAATAGCAGTGATATTCAACAAAATCAGAGACAGTTTCTAGGATGAAATTAGGAACTGCCAGCAGGTATTCAAAATGTCCTTTAGATGGACCCACTATTCAATACATGTGGTTGCCTCCCAGTATCAAAAAAAAAAAAAAAAAAAAAAAAAACTTGCCTTATACTTCACAGTCATTACCCACTTCTTCTATTTCAAAATCCATGGACTTTCTGCTCCTTGTCATGTTAGAGCAAACAGTGAATGCTACACAAATTGATTGGTCAGGTGGCCTGCTATTTATGTAGATTTCTATTCCTTGCTGTTTACAACAGGAATAGAAAACTGGAAGC
Organism: Protopterus annectens; assembly: GCF_019279795.1. NCBI lineage: Eukaryota > Metazoa > Chordata > Ceratodontiformes > Protopteridae > Protopterus > Protopterus annectens. The sequence continues at coordinate 1,375,180,333 of NC_056745.1, read as the reverse complement.
TTACCAGTTGGACCTCAGTTGGCCAGGGATCCTTTTCTACCTTTTATTTATTTATTTACTTACTTACTTTATTTATTTTATAAAGATAAAGGTGATTCTCTTTACTTAGAAAATAAACAAACAACAAATAAACAAACTAACCAACTAACTAACTAACTAACTAACTAAATAAGTAAAGGGCAAAAAAGCACCCTGGACAAATAGTCTCCGAGATGGCTGCCTAGTTCCCCAGAATTTATGGATGATTATCAAATATAAGTGACTTTATAACCAATGTACATCTCCTACATAATCTGTAAAGTGTCTTGTCTAATGACTTGAGAAATGTATTGACAAATGTCTCTCAAATACCATATTTTACTTCAACTTCTACTATAGTCAATTTGTATTATATCCTTCTTGTTAAGTTTCCCTGCAGGCTTCCACTCAAAATGGTCATTGACTCAGTTGCACCATCATGGATATCTTAGGAAATAAATAAATGAACGTCATTGAAATTTTGTGATATTGTCTTAATTCTGCAAAGAAAATGAAAGACTATATTTTATTAAAGATAGTTTAAAGTGCCCTGATGTTGATGTTCGAGCAAAAAGATATAGAGTCTAGTATAGTTTCATGCTCTTATTTTTTATTACTTATTTATTTTTTTTACTGTATGGAGATACAGAGGCAGAAAATGGTACAAACCACTTTTGAAGGATCTAGTGGAGAACATGATAGTCTATCAAGTTTTAACGTGGTTGTAAATCTCTGAGAAGTTACAAATTTCATAGATAATAGGCTGTATTCATAGTGACTATACATAAGCACACTGGGTATTTGTATGGACTCTCCTAAGTGCAGCTAAGGCCTGAATCAGAGACTGTAGCTGCTCCTAGGCACAGCTGTTTGAACCAGTTTGAGAAAGTCTTATGCAAATTATGTAATAATGAACTGCAAATGTAAAATCTGTGAAAAATCTATGACTATATTATGCAAAGAAGGATCACTTCCTGACTTTGTGTGATTCCTAGTCCCTTTTTGATCACAAATACCCCATGTGCATAAGGTTCATGTAAAGTGAAGTCAAATCTTTTCTATTCACTTTACAATCCATGAAGGTGCTTGCATTTGCCACCATTTTAGCCGACTGTCATTCTGAGGTGCTCACCTCAGTGGAGCCAAAACTATGTGCACCCAGAGAAACCTGCTGGCAGTGAAGACATAGATATAGGTCAAGACTAACCCATCTGAATTTTGCTAATCAGGAAATCCTGAACACATTTAGAGGGACATGGACATAGCATGGACTTTGGTGACTTTGTATATCTCATAGATATGGACTGGGGAAATGTGTGGTTTTTCCATATGTGTGGATACCATGGTATGTATAGTCCTCACTATGCTTGCCATAGGGACCTTCCAGAGATAAAATGGGGACACACTGGGTGTCTCACAGGATTCTTCCTCAGGGATACTTAAGTAGTTCCTCGACATACTCTTAGCACATGTGGCTCAGTATATCTTTTTCCCAGTGTCAACTTTCCTTGTGATGCAGTATAATGCATGCTTTAATGACACACTTTCCTGAGGTGCTTGGTGAGATAGATTGCATCCATGTTGTTATTAATCGGGTCATATATGAGCCACAGAGGGACAGCACCGAGGACAGGAAGTGCTACCATTCTATCAATTGCCAGGTACTACATGATGCATGGAGGTACAACTGGGTAATTTACAGACTCATCAGTCTTACAAGCTTCATCTGTAAAGTCATGAAACATATTATTACTGACCTCCTAAGCTCTGATATCAAGAATCTTGATAGAGTTGACCCCACAACAGTTTGGTTTTGTGAAGGGTAGCTCCTATCTATTTGATCTGGTACATTTTTTCAAAAAGGTTTCAAAGACTGTGGATGGTAGCCATTGAGTGCATGTTGTGTATCTTGACTTAACTAAGGCTTTTGATACCATTACCCATGCTGAAATCATATAAAAGCTAAATGCTTTAAAAATCAATGCATAAAACTGACTGAAAGATAGAACCCACAGAGTGAAAGTTGCAGACACTAAAGTATGAAAACCCAGACCTCTGACTAACAAAGCTTAAAGACAATTCCAAATTGAGGGTTATGGTTAAGGTGCTCTGTAACCCCCCCCCCCACCCCGGCACACCAGAATGTACTCACCCTGGTAAACTCCTGGTGTACTGAAAATGGGTTCAAACTAAATGCTAAAAATGTAGTATCATCACATTTGGTAGACAACCCTTCCTCTCATTATATTGTCTAGAAAACACACTTCTGCAAAATAAAAATGTAGTTAGGGACCAAGGTACTTGAGCTGATAGTTCTTTCGCTTTCCACCATCAGATAACAACAATTCTCAGGAATTCCTTTTATTTAGTCCAACTAATTGCCAAAGGAACACTCTTACGGTTGAAAGAAGTAATAACTCCTTTATACTCAGCATTGATCAGGCCAGTTATTAAGTGCAATGCCCACTTTGGGCTGTATCTCGCTAAACATATCAAACTGTTTGAAAGACCCCAAAGTTTTCTACCTAAAACATCACAAGCCTAAAGTCCCTGAGATACTAAGAGAGGCTGTAAGGTCTACGCCTTTATTCAATGTCTTATACATTTCTGAGGGGAGATCTATGTCTCACTTACCACTCTATTAAAGACCCAGGACCTCCTTTTTGTCCACAAGTCAAATGTCTCCATCAATATTAGAAGTAGGGACTTAAATCTTCACTAACAGACCAAAACACAATGGAAGGATAGATTTATAGCCCAGTCCCACACAAAAGTCTTGAAAAAACTTCTCCTGCATGTTATGCAATGTGATTTATTGTCTTCCTTTAAATACAAACTAGATAACTGGAAGGGTATTCACACATTTACTCCAGGATTGACAGATATGGCCATCCTGGAGGAAAGAGGTGTTCCTTGAAGGCTGGTACCAGCAAGGCTAAAATGGTCCAGAGACTCATTGGCTTTGGTATATCTGTGAATATATAATCTATGAACATGTTGGCCCAGCACTCTGTCAGTGCACACAAACCCCAATACAATCTATTAATACTGTTAATTGTTGTTATCTGATGGTGGAAAGCGAAAGAACTATCAGCTCAAGTACCTTGGTCCCTAGCTACATTTTTATTTTGCAGAAGTGTGTTTTCTAGACAATATAATGAGAGGAAGGGTTGTCTACCAAATGTGATGATACTACATTTTTAGCATTTGACACATAAGTTCACTGTACCACCTCTTCCTGCTTAGTAGGAGTCTTTATGGTCACCTAGTGGGTAAGTACAATCTATTAATACTGTTTCTAACCTTGGTCATTTCTGTATTTGTAGGGTGGTATTTTAAGTACTGAGTGATCACCCCCCTTTTGTTATTTGTTCTTTCCTTCTTTTGTTTTTCAGGTTATGCATGCTACCACTTAAACCCTGGCTAATGAAACCAGTTCATAACCCTCAGGGAGCTGCTGAGGAGGACTTTAACACTGACCTGTCCCAGACATGAATGGTCAATGAGTAAGTGTTTAACCTGCTCAAAGTTTGCTTCAATTGCCTAGAAAAGTCTGAGAGCGTCCTTAGTTTGACCCTTCTACTACATGCAGGATGTTTCCCACTTACTGCATTCTTCACAGTATGGTCATGCTTTAGTCTGGTGTGGCCCAGTCACAGTCACTTACTGACAGTGGTAGTGCAGCTCGCTGTACTGTTACTGATGGTGGCAGTGCAGCTGTCTGTACTGTTACTGATGGTGGCAGTGCAGCTCTCTGTACTGTTACTGATGGTAGCAGTTTAGCTGTCTGTACTGTTACTGATGGTGGCAGTGCAGCTCTCTGTACTGTTACTGATGGTGGCAGTGCAGCTGTCTATATTGTCACTGACAGTGGCAGTGCAACTCTCTGTACTGATACTGACGGTGGCAGTGCAGCTGTCTGTACTGTTACTGATGGTGGCAGTGCAGCTCTCTGTACTGTTACTGATGGTGGCAGTGCAGCTGTCTGTACTATTACTGATGGTGGCAATGCAGATCTCTGTACTGTTACTGACAGTGGCAGTGCAGCTCCCTGTACTGTTACTGACGGTGGCAATGCAGCTCTCTGTACTGTTACTGACAATGGCAGTGCAGCTCCCTGTATTGTTACTGACAGTGGCAGTGCAGCTCTCTGTACTGTTACTGACAGTGGCAGTACAGTTATCTGTATTGTTTCTTCTACCTATGTCAGTTGATGACAGCAGCACTGCAAGCCTCCAGTGGTCTTGTGCATAATATAGTACAGCGTAGGCAAAGAAGCAGCGTCTATTCCACAACTAAGTGCCATGACATTCACTACATGACAGTGCAAAGTCACAAAGATCATTCCTGATGCATGCAGTGTTACTTGTGAAATGTGCTGACTAGTGCATCATCTACTTACACTGTACATCAGACATTTCTCCACATATCAAGAAACTCTTTTTTTTGTATTAGCAGGCTTTGATTGAAGGGTGGAATAGCAAGTGCTGTGAAACATGATTAAGGCTATACTGTAATTGTTTCACTGCAGGCTAAACACACAGTATAATGAATTTAGCAGTGCAAAGAAAAAAATAATTACTTGAATTGAAAAAAGAAGTTTGCTGACTCTGGGTGAGTACTGTCTGTGCTACTGTTGAAGAAAACGTAACTTATAATTCTAAGGTGTCCTACACAATGTCTCCTAAGAATAATGTGGGCGATGGTCCCATAGATTGTAAGCGCTTGCATGTGGGATTGATACTGAACTGCTCCAGTGATGGAATCTACTGGTTGTAGGGGAACCAGTTGATATTAACCTAACAGTACTGTGGACATTATCCTTGATTGTGAGGTTCTAGCATATATTGTGGTAGTCTGATGAGGCCTGCGTGGCTTTTTATCAGGGTGATTTCACAGGAGTGCTCATATCCCATTCTTGACATACATGTAGCATCATACCTACTCATCCAGCAACCATGTGGACTGGCTCTTGTTCATGTCTAGCTGTGTTCCCAATGAGTGTCTGATAAGTATTTTTTTAGTGTGCAAATGAAGGCTGACATTGATAATGTGAACGATCATACTGCACATGAGAATCATTACTCCATTGTCTCCAGCCTTCACTATTCCCATGTACCGGAGACATTCCTCACATAATCTCTACAGTGCTTTAATCCTCTGTACCTGACCATCAATGGCAGTAACTTGTGGTGTAATCTATGTGCCAGCACATATGGTACAAGGCAGTCAAGACCTTGCATGTCTCTGAAGCTAATTGTGAATTATGCCTTCATCTGGCATCTCTGTTTGCAGGTGTGACAGTTGGTACTGCTACCTCTAAAAGGGCAGTTACTTCATCAAAGTGTTCAGGTTGTGTAAAAGAAGCAGATGTTGACCGACATGGTGTTCTCCCAAATCAGGATATCATTTTCTCATTATGCTGTGTCACCCTGTGTCACTGTCTATGGACCTAGCCATATGCTGTGGGATACAAAACCCTATCAGTACACTTTGTGACTGTGTGTCACTGTCCTGAAGGTGTCATGAGCATGAGAGTGATGTCACCATTGTCAACACCCACTCTGCCATCAGCATCAGCCTGCTGTGCTGAAGCATAGGATGTGGGTGCTTCTGATGTGGACTTATGAGAGATGGAGTGATTTTTTTACATAATGTTAAGATGCCCACACTCACCATGCATTACCCGAAGACTTTGTGCCACATCTGACATTGATGGCATATCTGATAATATAATGATTAAATGTACAGTGTTGTCATGCCAAGTATATCACAGTAGGTGGTGGTGCTGCGGTAGCGTTGTCGCCTCACAGTAAGACGTTGTCCTGTTCAATTCTCAGCTAGAGCATCTTCTGTGTGGAGACATGCATGAATGGGTGTACCTTCATTGAAGGTTGTGCATTAGAGCTGGCAACTCGGCACATAAAAATCTACTGCCAATCATTAGCGGACCGGAGTTCTGTTGTGGTGACCCCTAACCGGGAAAAGCCGAAAGACACAACAACTAACCTTCTACTCTGCCTGACTGTAGTTGTTGATGGATCTGAAAGTACTGATGCACATACCTCCTCTGAAGACTCCAGCAGCATCCTCATCTGTATCAATGTCATAACTCCTTATAGAGAGAGAAGGTGCTCCTCACCCAACAGTAAAGTTTGGAGTTTGAAAGGACCACCACTAGTCTGTTCTTCTGCCTAACTTTTGTCTTTGGCACATCTTACAATGTCATTATCTCTTTTCTTATACTGTACCAGGGTGTGGTTCCTTCCCTCTACAGCATTTATATCAGCCACTCATTGATTCCATGGTTTAGCTCTCTCTGCTAGTTTTGAACCTCTTTTCCTTAAAGTTGTTATCTATATGTCCTCAGAGCATCCACGAGGATGTGATTCTCCTCAGGACTTAAGTTGCCTCTCCTATGTCTCATTCCCTTCTGCTGCAACATTTTCTAAACTGCAAGCACATGTCAGGCAAAATTACACCTGCATCATATGAATATAACTTTAATCAATTATGGATCATGCATACAGTTGCATGATAAAAATTTATGACAAACACAGTGAAGCATTTATTCTGAGTTGTGGTTTTGGCTTTTCTGTCTGCATTATGCATTCTTTTGCTGCAGCAGTGACATGTTTGTATGGAAGTGTTTTTTATAATGTCTATTAAATAAATGTTCATGTATGTTACACCTTAGTGTAATGAAGGCATGGTGTGGTATGGTCTGGGGCATTACCCAATGCCACTGATCATTGCTTACAGTAAGCCACTTTGCAAATGTAGACAGCTCTGAAAATAGCACCTTACACATTCCTAAGTAGTTCATGTGTAATTAAAAAACTATTGCAATATTTTGTCTTACCAGTAAATACAGGATAGGTGGATGTGTCACTAAATTACAGTGATATCTGCCTTTTTCTAATATTTCCAGGATATCCCTGCATTTAGTAAACCTTTTTAGTTCATTCATGTGTTTTAACGTCTGCAGAAATGCAAAGGCCAGTGATACTTAAAATGGTAGACTGCAGCAGATTGGCATAATTCAGGGCCGATTTCTGAACTTCTCATGCAAATGAAGCTCAGCCATCCTGAGATGTATAAATTGCACCACAGTACACTTGTGTAATCCCACTTAGTGGTGTAGCTGCATTCAGCTGTGCTGAGTATGAGCTGCTGTTAGCTCATGTACATGCACGTGTACCGTCTGAGCCACTGTTGAACTCCAGCATGCTATATCTTGTGAATGCAGTGTATGCATTCCTATGCCCATATGCACCCAGTCCTTAGCCTGACAGAGTACAGGATTACCAATTCCCCTTATTCACAATATACGCTGTCATCCACAGAGAAGCTGCATCATGTGACACAAGTTGGTAAATTGTACATTTAATGAGATTAGCATGCAGAAATTGTTCATTGACTTCCCTGTAACTGTTGCAGAGAACAATTTCTCTGAATGTTAACACCCTTAAAACATATAAAATTCAACCATAATATCAAATTCCACAAATATTAACATTTACTTCTGACAAAAAAAGAGAGGTTCAGTCCTTTGCAGTAGTTGTGGGTATGGCCTATTTGATAAATGTCCTGTTATTGTACAAAACTTTTCTACTTTTATCAGTTCAATAGGTTGCGATCCTATATGAGGATATAGGCTGGGTAGAGTGATATCACACACTAGTAGGTGTGGCTCACATACTAGTATTCATTGCATCAGACTTCTAGATTTCATTTGAACTGGTACTTCATGACTAAGCAATGTATTCAAACCCAGGAAAGTGCCCCAAGCTGGTTTGAAAAAGAGACCAAGATAATTCATACCAGTTTAATTTGGAAGAGGCAGTAGCAGGCTACATGTGGAAAAGGATTCACATGTGGCAGGAGTTGAGGGAATTCCTGTCTTCAATGACAGGGATCCCACACTTAGTTGAGCAGTGTACAATAATATGCAGAGGCAGAGGAAGGACCAGCTTGTTGGATGGGTTTCTGAGATACAAGACCTCTAGTTGTTGTTGTTGTTTGTCTTTTGGCTTTTACCGGTTAGGGGTCGCCACAGTGGAACTCCAGTCCACTAATGATTGGTAGTAGATTTTCACGAAAGCTGAGGTGCCAGCTCGACGTCCAACCTTCAACAAAGGCACGCCCTTACGCATGTCTTTCGAATGCCACCCAACCCCGGGGAGGACATGCAGACTCCACATAGAAGGCACTCCCCACACTCCAGCCGAGCATCGAAAGGGAGAACCTCTTGCTGTGAGGCCACAATGCTACCGCTGCACCACCGCGGCAGATACAAGACCTCTAGTAAATACTGTATTTCTTAAATACTTACATACATAACCTGGTTATGGTGCGGTGAGAGAATTAAATTTTGCTTCCTATTGAAAGATATAGTTTTGTTGAATTTTATCTTTGTTTTTGTCTGTGTTTTTTTTGTGTGTGTTTTGTTTGTTTGAAACAGCTCTTATTGTGATTGTTTGAATTTTATTACTAGATTAAATAATTCTATTACCTTTTAAAATTCTTGGTTGGAAACTCATGGCTTGAAGTTAATTTTTTGGAAGTAGTCATTAAGATTAATTCAGGCAATTGTTACTGTAGAAAGTTTTTTTATATAGTAAAACTGCAGCTGCTAATAATTATTTATTTTATAACAGCACTAACCCTAAGTTTATGAAGACCAATATTCATAAAGGCCATTTTATTAAGGCCTCTAGAGTAATTAACAATGCTGGATTATATTTTAAGGGAAATGTGAAATATTACTGAGACTTTTATTGAGAGAGGGTATGACTGGGCTGATTTGGACAGTTCAGCATCTGAAATTTGTGGAAGAAGAGATTTTCCATCTAATAATATTTTAAAGGATTTTAACCCTTGGTCATCTCAAAAGTGTGATGCTACTTATATCAGTTTGCATCTCCCTTGCAGTATATGCATACACAAACACACACACACACACATGTATATATATATATATATATATATATATATACATATATACTTTATATTGGTGAAATAGCAGTTACACGAAATTCAAAATGTCAAGACTGCTTTGCCAAGATAGCATGTTATTGAACTCCCAGAACATCTAAATTTCACTCCAGGAAACTAACCACTTGTCCACCTTGACATAAAAAATAAACCAAAGCAAATAAAACCCACCCATATGGGGGATTCACTCCCCATACCTCTCAACTGTACAGATTTTCCCAGAATATCCAGATTTTTGCCTCATATTTTTGGTGTGTTCCTCCTAAAATCTATACCTTTCTGGCAAATACCTAAGGATTGAAGTAATTCAATAATGACAAATATTTGAATTTAAGACTCCATATCCTTCAGAAAATTCATGCTAATGCAAAACCTATTATTCTATCAACTTCCTATGTTTGCAAGAGCAATATTTAAAATCTGTCCCTATTTGTCCCCTCATCATTTTAGGCTTTGTCCAGATTGTTTGCTCTAAGAGGTTGAGAGGTATGAGTCCCCCCCCAACTAAATATATCAACTCCAAGATCGCACTGTAGTGGAAAAAAGGGTAAAGTTCACCATATGTTCCAGGTGTTCAATAGCATGCCCCTTCAGCAAAGTGGTCTTGACATTTTGAATATCACACAAGTGGTTTTTCAACAATATAAAGTAAATAAGATATATATATATATATATATATATATATATATATATATATATATATATATATATATATATATATATGGATCACCTTCAGATGCCCGAAATCGCGTTTCGCCGACACACTAATCACCGACACCAAAAGACCGACAACAAAAAATACCGACAACGCAAAACACCGAAAACCATTACACCAACACACTACACGTAAACAACACAGTACACTACATAAAATATCCACTATCCCTAACCCAAACCCTAACCCTAAGGTCCGACACTACCGCACACTTACCCTACCTGCACCCTAACCCTAACTCACTTACCCACCTTTAACCCCAAGGTCCGACACTACCGCACACTCACCCTACCTGCACCCTAACCCTAACTCACTTAACCCACCCCTAAACCCACAGTCCCTCACTATCGCACACACACCCTAACTGCACCCTAACCCTAACTCACTTAACCCACCCCTAAACCCACAGTCCCTCACTATCGCACACACACCCTACCTGCACCCTAACCCTAACTCACTTAACCCACCCCTAAACCCACAGTCCCTCACTATCGCACACTTACCTGTCCGCTCCCTAACACTAAATCCCTCACTCTATCGCACACTTACCGAGTCCGTCGGATTCTCACCTTGTCGGTCATCTGAGTTGTTGGTGTTTTCGTCCCGTCGGATTCCGTGTCGGCGAAACGCGTTGTCGGGCATCTGAAGGTGACCCATATATATATATATATATATATATATATATATATATATATATATATATATATATATATATATATATATATATATATATATATAGGTCTACTTCAGAATGTCGACCATTCAGAATGCCGACTTTCATATGGCCGACACCATATGATCAACATTCCGAAAGACCGATATCCTGAAATAGCACCTTTTACCTACCTGTAAACACAGTAAAACTGTGTTATGCAGAGGGCAAGCCCCACTGCACCCCCACACCCCCGCTACTTAAATATTCTCACTCCGAGATCACACTACAGTGCAGGAAAGGGGAATGTCCCAGTCCCGCACTGTAGCGGGACCTCCACTATCATTTGTCGGCCTTTCTAACGTTCGCTCATATGGTGTTGGCCATATGAGTTTCAAACATTTGAAAGTTCGAACAAATGAAGGGCTCCCATGTATATATATATATATATATATATATATATATATATATAGAGAGAGAGAGAGAGATGTATATATATATATATAGAGAGAGAGAGAGAGAGAGAGAGAGAGAGAGAGAAGTCTTAAGACAGTATGATTATAACACCACTAGCTAAAAATAAATTGTAAAATTATGAAAGGAAATACTGAAATATATAAAGCTGTCAGTGATGAGCTATGGTTTGTTTATAAGAAATGTAGTATGCTAAAGGATTTCTTATGTACAGACAGTGCTAGTATTGTGCATGAAGCAACTATTTAGAACAGAGACACATTTTTATGTGTTCATTGCAAAGCATGCACATGTATATATAACAGTTCTTGTATTCATTTGATGCATCATGATAAAATTATTATATATGCTAATACAAGACTCACTTGTGATACTTCAGGCATTGTTTATGTTGCATCTTGTTTATCTTGTAGTGTGTTCTAGACTGAAATGAAAACTAGGAAATTCAAAAAAGAAAATTAAGGAACATGTTAATGATCTATTTATTTATTTATTTATTTTACATTTGTTGTTTGTCTGGCTGAGCTGATAGCCCTTTTTCAGCAGAGACCCATGGAGAAAAGCTCTACATCTTAAAATTGGAATCATGGATAATGCCTTATTCAGACACATTAAAGCTTTTCCAGAACATGAGAGGATTTTCTTTTTTGGGGGGCTTAAAATGGTCTATAAAGATAGGAGACAAGATGACTTTAATTACAAGGTTGAGCAACATATGACAGTGTGGCAATTAAGACTGCAAGCTGATAGGTCACCAGGACTCAATGGGAGTATTAATATTAAAAGTTTTTGAAAGCTAAATACCTTGCAAATATTGATTTTCTATTTTGATTTACTGTTTTATTTGAAATTGTTGTGGAGATTATAGTCTGCTGATTTTGATGTCATGTTACATTAATTAGGCATTTAAATGTTTTGTGTGTTACAGTTTGTATACTATGATGAAGTCCATTTGTAGTGATGATGAAGGTGAGAAGTAAATTGTATTTCTACCCAGTTTTTCAGTCTGAAGTGCTTTTGTTTTGTTCTGCTTGGGAACTGTGACCCTACACACCCAGAAACTAATAAACACCAGAAACAGTTGGAATTATTGATACTGTTTCCTCTTCTCTATGTTTACAAGATTTCCACCTTGTCAAGTAAATGATTATATAGTTCTGCTTAGTGATTTGGACTTGTAATAATCAGCTGTGGTACCCAATCAGTTAAAATTCACTGCTCATATCTGTGAGAAGATGCCCTTTTTCACCCTGTTTATTGAACATAAAGGCATAACAGAGACAATCTCGTCAATTGCATAAATATCAGTGTTGATAGTACTGGACAACATAAATTGACACAGTGCTTAGTAATAAAAGGAAAACTGAAACGTCTTGTATAATATAAGCTAAAATCAATTAGAGTAGTTATATCTAATTCAGGCAACTCTGATTACTTTGTGGCATGATTTCTGCTTTAGAGTTTCTGAATCTGTGGTTGAGTTGTAACCACCATTCACTGCTTCTGTTGAGATTTGCATATTTTTCAATTGTCTCTGAGGATTTTCTCAAATACTTTTTGCTCTTCCCTACAGTTTTGCACTGGCTTGTTTCATTGTGGTCCAAGTTCATTTACTTAATTTAAAAATAAATAAAATATATTACATCACCCTGTTCATTGTGCATTTTTAATATTTCTGAAAACTGTATGTCCTTCAACTTTTTATTAAGTTCACCATTTAAATGTGCTTATACAATTATATATGATATATTTACACAGTACTGTCTTGATTTTGTCATTGGTTATAGTTAGAAAGCACCAAACTGCCAGTGCACTAAGTTGGCAAATGAATAGCAAATAAACAAGTACACATAGTACACATAAATAAACAAGTAAACATAGTACACATAAATAAACAAGTACACATAGTACACATAAATAAACAAATACGCATTTGTGAAGAATTTTAGTGCAGGTTCAGTATTTAGAGCCCTAGAAAATCTTCTGTCCCTTAGACTAAAGAAAGATCTTAGACTTGTCTAGTTATGAGCAGAAGCAGCTGATTTTACTCATGGCCTAAAATAATCATCACTGCAATTTCCTAAGAAAATAGAATTGGAATTGGCTGTCATTCGAAAGAAAGAAAGAACATCTACTTATGAGTAACTTTTGTCAACAAACTACTCCATAAACTGCCATGCCCCACTCTAAAGAACTTTCTTTCTATGCACTGCACTATCAAGCAATTCAATTCTTCTAATCTAAGAGTGGGTAGCTAAGACTTAAATCAAACTTTGTGATAGATCAGCAACATCTATCTATTAAAGATATGGAATGACCTTAATTGCAGTCTGAGAACTATTTCCAGTTACACATCATTTAGGAATAATTTCAAAGTTATCTGCATATAGCAACTTTGTTGATCTGTTCCCCTCCAACCAAAGTTTTTAATCTTCATATCCCTTCAGTCTGAAACCTAACCTGCTACAACATCAGCTAATTTCTACCGCTCCATAAGACATATTTACCCGCAGCACAACGAATAAAACTTGATTGCAGGTCATCCGACTCATTTCATTTTCCCCACCCACCCATTTATAAACTGTATCCTACTCATTCTTCCACCATCTTTACCCTCCATTCACCATATATCCTTAATTTCTATCTTATATCAGTTGCAGAACTCAATTCTTATTTACTAACCCTCTAAGAACAGTCAGTTTTACATTACTTACTGTTACAACTTATCATTTCAGTTAATCTAATCTTGATATGGGCTGCCCAGCTTTACAAAGGCAGGGCATCCATCAGCACTGCAAGTAACCTAAGTTCATAAACAGACTCAGGCTGTTCTTAGAGTTGACTGATGAAGAGGATGAAGTGGTGAACAGAGAGCTCTCTTATCCCATGGGAAGGGACTGGGAAATACAATCCCCGCAGGACCTCTGGAGATAAGCAATGGGAATGATAATGGCATCCTGGCATCATTGCAAAAATTTAGATACAGTAACCAGGTGTTGACAGAATAATGGCCATTATTACTTTGTACATAACTCCCATTCACAACCCTCATAACCCAAGCTTAACAGTGAGAATTAAGGGCCTCATCCAAAGAAGGGTTATGTGTGGGAAAGGAAAAAAAGGATTCAAGGCTGGGCAGATACATTCACCATAGGAAACAGCCAGAGGATTTCTAGAGTTTGGGGGGGAAGTAAAATTAATTAATTAATCATTACATGGATTGATCAATTAATAATTAATTCTAATAAACTAAGGTCCCCAACTACATAACCTCATACTTTCTAGGACCAATTCTCCCCAATTATTGCCAATAATGCTTTACAATTGCTCACACTTATTAACCTTTACTAGCCTATGTTTCATTAACTCACAATTCATTTTTTGTTCTTGTTTTGCATCTATAGCAACTCTTCCTATTTTCTGCCATGAACATTCAACAATCTTATAATGCAATAAGTTGAAAAACTTTACTGTGGCCATTATGTCTTTGACTATCTTGTCAAACTTTTCAAATAGTTTTTCCTTTTTCATAAATTCTGAATTATTTTAAAATATTATGTGCAGTGTAGTATATACTGCATTAGGGCTAGCCTCCTGGTGGTATAACGCTTGGCTTGAGATGATTGTCACTGCAGAAGTAACACCCCAACCCCATGTTTAAAATGGGAAAAGGGGTTGAGGATCGATGGATGGCTAGATGTGCATTGCATGACACCAACCATACATTATTTTTCTTACTATTATTTAATTTCTGTATACTTATTTTATTTATTATATTATTTACTAATAGTACATAAATGCTTGTGATCATTTCATTTGATTGATTTTGTCAGCTGTCACCTTAATGATTATTATTTGCTGCAGCATTATACATTGTTTGTTGCATTTTTTTTGTAGCTGATGTTATGTTAATTGTTACATTTTATTGCACTTTTCGCCTGTGGGCTTATCTCATTTGCTTCCATCTGAAAATGGTGTCTGTTTACTAAAGCTAACATGGTTAACAAGTTATAAGTAAATAAGTAATTACATTAGTAAATAAATAAATAGTTCAAGTTTAAATTGGCTATCATGCAACATAACAGAAAGTGAATGACCTATGAATGTCTGCACTTGGTATCCAACTATAAAGTGCATGATAAAATTGTCAGTGAATTATAATAGGATGCTTGTCAGGTACAGTAAATCAAGGCAATACTTGGTAAAGGTGAAACACAGATCACAACTGTGAACCTTTTGATAAAGTTCACCTAAAACTGCTATTTTTCTTCTACATATTTCATTAGGCTCAATGCTGACTTTGACCCCACCACTTCTGTGTCTTCAGTCTACTGCAGTTGAGACAAGATATGTTGCAACTGAAAGAATACATTTTTTCTCTATTTAAATATATTGATGTACTTCTGACATAATGGCAACCCAGTAAAGATATATGTTGGTCGAGTGGTATATTACGCATCTTAAGTAGAAGTCATATATATTCTTATCAGTTTAATCTTAAGTGTAATTCAAAATTCCAGGCTGGCAGTGAAGGGTCTAAAATCAACATTATTGGTACCTATCTAAAAGACTATTTGCTACTCATCATTTGAAATTTCATGATAAAATCTCATAGAAATATAACTTTAAGGATTTCGGTATAGCTCAACACAAAAGTTGAACTCACCACTTTAACTACTTCAAGCCATGGCACTTAAGCAACACATAAAACCAATCAACCTGACAAACATGAACTGAGAGGATGCAGCTTGGAAGTGAACGACATGATGGTATAGAGGAGGCTAGACATCCTGTGTATCCAAGAAACAAGATGGAAGAACAGTGCAGAAAAAGTCTACTACTCAGGAGGAGACAGTCTAGAAATGGTGTGGGAACTGTGGTGAGAGAGAGCCTTCAGAAGGTAGTGAGTGATAGCATCAGAATTAGTGACAGGCTCATGCCAATCAGATTCCACCTTAATGATAGGCAGTAATCATAATCTCAGGCTTTGCCCCACAGCAGGGTTGTGATAGTGAGGAATATAGTGCATCCAGACAGCAGCTGCAGGACCTACTAGACAAAGCAAGGCAAACTGAATTGGTGTTGATAATGGGTGACTTGAATGCACATATAAGGACTGGGTCTACATGAGTGGGGCAATAGGAATAAAGAAGAAAAGACCAGTCTTGACTTCTGTCTGGCAAATGGCTTGTTAGTAGCCAATATATGGTTCAGAAAGAGAGACAGTCACAAGATCATATACAAGAGTGGCCAACATGTAACTCAGTAAGGAAAGTGCATTGGCATGGAACTGGTGACTGCAAAGACATCACACTGAAACAGTCAATGCACAGCATAAACCACTGGTTGCCACAATCAGCTGCAAGCAATGTTCAGGGAAGGTTCTAACGTGAACAGAGACCAGACTCCAGGCTGAAGACCTGGAAGGTGACTGGAGAGAAAACACAACAGTTCATGGAATTACTCATGTTTTTAGCACCCTAAGAAGAGGAGGAAATAGGTGGAGTTAAAGAAGAATGGCAGCATCTTAAAACACGTGTGAGCACTATGGGACAGATATGTGGCAGAGCCAGGTCTGGAAATAAAGTATATAAGGAAAGCTGGTGGTGGGATACAGATGTCCAGGAAGTCATCAAAAGAATGAAGGAGTGCAGGAAAAAGTGGGAAACAGAAAAGACAGACCAGGCTAGGAAGGAATACTGGCTGGCTAACAAAGAAGCTAAGAAAGGAATTGCATAGGAAAGAAGAGGGCATCTGAGGCACTCTACCAGCTTCTGGAAAGTGACTCAGTATGTGGCACAAAAAAATTATATCAGAATGCATGTCAAAGATAGAAAGATAAAGAAGATAGACAGACACCCTTCATGAGGGATGCCAGCAACAACCTTCTCACCAGTCCAATGGGCAACAAAGGCACATATAAGAAGTTCTTCCAACATCTTCTGAATGAAGAAAACCCCACAGAAGCTGTACTGCTCCAGACACAGCCTACAATGAGAGGGGAAGAGCAGCCCACCCTAGAAGAAGTAAGAATAGCATTAAGAAAAATAAAGACAGGGAAAGCAGCAGGCTCAGATGATGTCACAGCAAATAAGAGAAGGATGCTGGGTGAGATAGGGGAAAAATGGCTCCTTAGGATATTCATAGCAGTGTGGAGAGAAAGGCATATCCCAGATGACTGGTGAATAAGCATACTGGTTCCTGTGTACAAGAACAAAGGAGATATCCACAACTGTGGCAGTACTGAGGTAAATAAAATGATATGTAGAGTAGTAGAAAGTAAAATGGGAGATGAGCAGTTTCGAATCAGATCAAGATGCAGCACACCTGACCCAATGTTTGCAATGGGACAGATAGCTGAGAAGAAGCTAGAGATAAGAAAAGAGTCCTAGACTTAGAGAAATCATATGACAAGGTCCCAAGAAAATTGATTTGGGCAGTACTGTAGTGGTTCAAAGTCCCAGAATTAGTGCAGGCTATGTACAAGGACTCAATGACTCAAGCATGAATAGTGCTTGGTCTTACAGAGGGGTTCCTGGTGGGAATGGGTGTGCTGCAGGTTTCATCTCTGAGCCCACTGCTGTTCATATAGGTTGGAGGGTAACAGATCAACAAAGTTGCTATATGCAGATAATGTGGCATTACAGGCAGATTCTGAGCAAGAATGTCAGCAAAGGATAGGTGAATGGAATGCAAAACTGAAGGCACATGGGCTGAAACTGAGTACAGATAAGACAGTGGTAATTGCAGCAAACTGCAAAAATCAAAAGAATCTGAAAATTGAGATAGAAAGGAAGATAGTGGAAGTGGTTAACAGCTTCAAGCATCTGACAGGGGTGATTGAGGAGAAGGGAAGTCTGAATGAAGAGGTCAAAGCAAGAGTCAGAGGGGCTACAGCCAACTAGCATAGAATGACAGGTGTAGTGTACGACAGAAGAATGCCAAAGAAGCTGAAAAATAAGGTGTATAAAATAATGGTGTGACCAGTACTGCTGTGTGGTACAGAAACCTGGGCAATAAAGGCAGAGCAGATGAGAAAGTTAGAGTTGATGGAAATGAGGTACCTAAGAAGGATGGTAGGATACACACTGTGCAATAGACAAAGAAATGATGACATAAGAGCAGAAGGCAAAGTAGCCCCAACTGCAGAAAAAAATCAAAGAGAACAGATTATGGTGGTTCAGTAAAGACCAGAGAAGTAATTCCAGACAAGCACTAGACTAGTATTTTCTAACTTACCTAAAAAAACTAGGTTGAGCCCTTTCATCCTTCCCTACAGAGGACTTCATCAGAACCTGGTACACACTTCTAAAAAAATCATTGTATAATCAAATGCACTGTGTTGATGTAATGTTCAAACAATTAATTATGTAAAACAGTCAAGCTAAAAAACATGCAATATAAATAACCTCTTAAAAATATTATAAAAGTACCTCATAAAAAAACAATGTCTAAACAAACATACAAAAAACTGAGTTGAAAATTCCAGTGCTACAAATATACTATTGTAATTTAAAAATCCAAAGTTTAAAATTTAAGATGGACAGATAACAAATATATAGTAAAATAGACCTATCATAAAACAAGCAATGCTACAGATAACTGAAAAAAATTATATGGTTTCACCAACACAGAAGGCTTTACATTTTCCACATAAACTTATGTAAACCACTCCCTTAGATAAAAAATTGCAATTCAATGGTAGACTAATAATCACATCTCATATTTTAATAATGCCACCAACAAAAATGTGGACACACTAACTACCATATCCACATTTATTCATATTCGTAATGTTGTGCACTCTTGAGCCATTAAAATGAATGCTATTGTTCTATAAACTATTTTGAGATTTTGTCCTCTCTTAAAGACAAATTGTGGATGATCACTTACAATATCACTGACTGATTGATCAAACTTAAAAATTTCCCAATTATTATTAATAATTCTTTTTCTACTAAAACAATCTGGAAAGTATTTTGAAATAAATGTTGAGTTTAATGATCTTCTATCAATACCCACATCTCTTAATGTACTGCAACCTCTATCTTTTTCAAAGTCATTACCCAATAATATTTTGAATCTTTGATGCCTCTCCTGTTTGACATCACATTTAATTTCATTAATCATCCTTTAGGGATACCCCCTCTCCAAAAACATTTTACTTAAAAGATCACACTCTATTTCAAATTCCAAATCTTCTAAAATCATCCTTTCCAACCTTACATATTCCCCTTCAAATAACATTTCTTCTGTGATAAGGGATGGCAACTGCTAAAATGTAGATATGAGTTTGAAAATGTTGGTTTCCTGTAAGTGTTGGATGAAAAACCTCCACCATCTTTCTTTCTAATCAGTACAGCCATATAATTATTATTCAAAGAATGATGGTAGGTAAATTTTAAAAACTCAGTAGAAGAGTTAATGTTCCTGAAGAAATGTGTTCAGGCCCTCCCATAAAATCAAAATATCATCAAGGAAACTAACGTATAAATTCCAGCAGTTGTGATCTTTTGAACTAAAAACACATTTGAGCACCCAGGATAACATAAGTAAGTTAGCATATATAGGGGCACAAAGAGCTCCATTGCTACCTGTTTATTTTGTTTAAAACATTCTCCCTCAGAATAAATGTAGTTATTATTCAAAACTAATTCCATCAAATCTACTATCAAATGAGCTTTTGAGATGTTTAAAAATTCAAAAGTGAAAACATCCTCAGAACAATAGTCTACACCTGTGTAATCAGGAAACATTAGTACAGTACTTATTTGGAATTACTTCTCTGGTCTTTACCTAATTTGGCAGAGTGTTTGTGATTTATTTGTTTTAGATTTCTGCCTGACTGGATTTGCATTTTATTGGCTTTGGTTTTCAGCGACACAGTGTGACTGACCAGAATTCTTCACTGGAGATGTTTTCTGTGGAAGGGGTTAATGAACTATCTAGTGACTTGATTACCTTGCAGTGCTCCAATTTGGTTGGAGAACTTACATGAGTGGTTCAGCTACTTGCACAGCAGCTAAAGGAAGTTCCAACTGCTCTTCTTACTATGTGGACAAAATTGAGAGACGTTTCTAGAAAAGGATTTACAAACATTATTTTGACATCAAGAATCAGAAAAAATATAATTCTCTTTACAAACATTCAATTATTTGGATAATTTTAGAATGCTTTTATTTTGTATTTTAGAAATTACTTCTCTGGACAGAAGGGGAGGAGTGTGGGAAAATAGGTTGCAATATCGAGTCACTCTGCCAACTTAAATTGAACTGCTCTAATCCTTCCAGTTTGAATGAAAATATATCAATTTCCCCTGTATTCACAGCAAAAGCAGCTAAACATTAAGGATCTTTTAACAGATTTTAATACATTAGTACATTGATGTTTTGTATTTTTAAAGTTACTGTCATTTCTACATTTGATCTAAACATCATGAATTTTGGTCCATATTTTGCGTTTTTGTTTTTTCTTGATGGTAAGTGTTAGAATTATTTATTAAGATTTAAGATCAAAACAGTATGAATATTCAATGGTCCTGATGTTTTTTGTATGTATATGTGTCTTTGATGCATACATCTTATTTGCTAATTTTACTTTAAGAAAATAACTATTTCATTGATTGATCAGTATGGTAATTTACAGACTACAAAATATATTCACTCTGAGAGTTCCAAATGAGGGTATGAGTGCAGCAAATGAAAATGTAAAGTAATAATCCACTGGTAAATGCAGAATCACAACACCAGAATCACTTGTAGTCTACCAAGAGATTTAATTTTCTTGCCTGTAAAACTCTCCCTGGAAAAACATAAAATTGTTTCTTAACACAGTTTCCATTAAAACCAGGCAAGTCCTAAATGTGTCATCATTAAGCTCTCCTTGATGTAACATACATTCTTCAAGCCATGCTAACCCCGTATCATGAGGTATACTACCAAAAAGATCTACAATGTCCAAAGTAATAAAAATAATATCTTTGGAAAACAGGTTAGACGTAATCTGTCTCAAAAAGTCCCAAGAATCTTTGAGAACAGTAGCACCCTTGTTGGATAAACTCTTTAATTTTACATCCACGTACTTAGCTAAGGGAGTGGTAATAGAGCCCTCAGATGCCACAATCAACCGCAATGGTGGATCACAAGGGTCCTTGTGGACCTTGGGAATCCCAAAAACTGAAGGTACCCTTGGGTTTTGATTGTGGAGGTAATTGTAGGTATCCAGATTAATGCTACCCTCCAAAAGTAAATCATTAAGTATAATATAAATTTTACTTTTGGAAATGTTGATTTCATTTAAGGAGGCTTTGGAGTAGTGGGAAGCATCATGTAAACACTGTTTCATTTTAGATTCGTATAATATGGCGTCCATCACTACAGCACCCCCCCCCCCCCTTGTCTGGTTGCATAATTCTAATATTTCTGTTATTCTTCAAAAATAGTAAAAGCTCTTGTTCTTTTTTGGTTAAGTTTGAAAAAACATAATGGGAACCTACTGTATTTCTAATTTCTCTCTCCATTACGCGTTCCAAATTCTTTAATTGTGGATGTAAGGGGGGATTGAAAATGCTTCTTTTCTTTAGCTGTGCCTCTTGATTTGTGTTGGTGGGAATAGAAGTTTGATTACCAAACATAATACTCAAATTTTGTTTTCTTAGGAACATTTTGAGATCAACAATAGCTCTGGGAATGTTTGTCTTCCTTAGAGGAATAAATTTGAAACCCTTAATAAATAACTCAAAAAGTTCAATAGTAATATCTAAGGAACTGTAATTGAAAATTTTGTATTGTTTAAACTCAAAAGTATATGAACTCTTTTGTATAATATCTCCCCCTTGTGTCATTTCCTGTAGTTGTTCCTGGGGGGGTAATATGGTTGGTTGTAATATACTGGTGGTCGATTCCGTATCCTGTTCGACCTGCGTGGTGGGGGAACATATTCTAAAGGGTAATCCATATCTTGTATATCACCCTGACTGTAGTTAGAAATGATGTCACCATTGTTGTTGGTTAAATCAGAATTGGCCACCACCTCTCCTCTAAATGAATTGTGTGGCTTGGGTTTGGGATATGCATTCCCTGACTGATAAGCTTGAATGTCCCTCTCCATTTTGGAGACCTTTCTTTTCATACTTTTAATACACTCTTTCTCTATATTAGTGAAAATACTATTGTAAATCGCTCTCTCTGTTTCCACATTATACAATAAATCACTAGTAATTTTAGTATTCACTTGTGTTATTTTACTAACTAAATGTTCCCTAACCCTGTCATTTTCTGCAATAATGGCCTTAGCTATTTCTAATCCACAGTTATCAAAAATTTGAATTAATTCTTGGTGGAAAACAGAATTTTCTTCTACTCTATTTGGATACTTGCACACCCGCAAGCCTTTAGGAACAATCCCTTTATTAATACATTCCTGTAGATAAGTTGAATCACACCCCAATCTCTCATATTTGTCCACATAAAAATATAAAATATCTAGGTTCTCTTTATAAGACACTGAAGCAGAATTAGAATCATACAATTCACTGTTAGCTAATTGCATACTGAATTTTTTGTTAAGAAACCCTTGTAAATCGAAGGGTACATTTGCTGTACTAGAGTCACCTTGTTTGTGTGTAAAACGCATTTCCCGTTGACTTCTTGGTTCAGCAGCAGGTAAACAATGTCCAAAGGTGCTATTGACACCTTCTGAAGCTCCGGTGCGTAATAGTCTGGGAAACTCATCGTAATCACCAATATTTGGCGAATCTGTAGTTCCTGCTGGTTCGATATTGTTATCCAGAACAGTTTGAAGAAGGCGTTCACCATTGCGAGCATAATCCGAACCAGGAAGTGCTTTGGATAAAGGTAAACTAACAGGAACCGCTCCTGTAGTAGTTTTACGTTGAACAGAAGTGTTAAGACACTCGTTGACCAAAACAGTTAAGGTGGAACAAACGGAAGTTAAAAGTTCCACAAGTTGGGACAATTGTCCAATGACCTTACGTAATTCTCCTTTCTCTACCATAGTAGTCTCGTTGCTGTTCTCTGCCCCTGGAGCCTCCGCCATCAAAACTCAACCAAAACCAAAATGCTGATGGAAATGAGTGAAAACACGTTACAAAAACCACAAAATATATTCACTCTGAGAGTTCCAAATGAGGGTATGAGTGCAGCAAATGAAAATGTAAAGTAATAATCCACTGGTAAATGCAGAATCACAACACCGGAATCACTTGTAGTCTACCAAGAGATTTAATTTTCTTGCCTGTAAAACTCTCCCTGGAAAAACATAAAATTGTTTCTTAACACAGTTTCCATTAAAACCAGGCAAGTCCTAAATGTGTCATCATTAAGCTCTCCTTGATGTAACATACATTCTTCAAGCCATGCTAACCCCGTATCATGAGGTATACTACCAAAAAGATCTACAATGTCCAAAGTAATAAAAATAATATCTTTGGAAAACAGGTTAGACGTAATCTGTCTCAAAAAGTCCCAAGAATCTTTGAGAACAGTAGCACCCTTGTTGGATAAACTCTTTAATTTTACATCCACGTACTTAGCTAAGGGAGTGGTAATAGAGCCCTCAGATGCCACAATCAACCGCAATGGTGGATCACAAGGGTCCTTGTGGACCTTGGGAATCCCAAAAACTGAAGGTACCCTTGGGTTTTGATTGTGGAGGTAATTGTAGGTATCCAGATTAATGCTACCCTCCAAAAGTAAATCATTAAGTATAATATAAATTTTACTTTTGGAAATGTTGATTTCATTTAAGGAGGCTTTGGAGTAGTGGGAAGCATCATGTAAACACTGTTTCATTTTAGATTCAGATAATATGGCGTCCATCACTACAGCACCTTGTCTGGTTGCATAATTCTAATATTTCTGTTATTCTTCAAAAATAGTAAAAGCTCTTGTTCTTTTTTGGTTAAGTTTGAAAAAACATAATGGGAACCTACTGTATTTCTAATTTCTCTCTCCATTACGCGTTCCAAATTCTTTAATTGTGGATGTAAGGGGGGATTGAAAATGCTTCTTTTCTTTAGCTGTGCCTCTTGATTTGTGTTGGTGGGAATAGAAGTTTGATTACCAAACATAATACTCAAATTTGTTTTCTTAGGAACATTTTGAGATCAACAATAGCTCTGGGAATGTTTGTCTTCCTTAGAGGAATAAATTTGAAACCCTTAATAAATAACTCAAAAAGTTCAATAGTAATATCTAAGGAACTGTAATTGAAAATTTTGTATTGTTTAAACTCAAAAGTATATGAACTCTTTTGTATAATATCTCCCCCTTGTGTCATTTCCTGTAGTTGTTCCTGGGGGGGTAATATGGTTGGTTGTAATATACTGGTGGTCGATTCCGTATCCTGTTCGACCTGCGTGGTGGGGGAACATATTCTAAAGGGTAATCCATATCTTGTATATCACCCTGACTGTGGTTAGAAATGATGTCACCATTGTTGTTGGTTAAATCAGAATTGGCCACCACCTCTCCTCTAAATGAATTGTGTGGCTTGGGTTTGGGATATGCATTCCCTGACTGATAAGCTTGAATGTCCCTCTCCATTTTGGAGACCTTTCTTTTCATATTTTTAATACACTCTTTCTCTATATTAGTGAAAATACTATTGTAAATCGCTCTCTCTGTTTCCACATTATACAATAAATCACTAGTAATTTTAGTATTCACTTGTGTTATTTTACTAACTAAATGTTCCCTAACCCTGTCATTTTCTGCAATAATGGCCTTAGCTATTTCTAATCCACAGTTATCAAAAATTTGAATTAATTCTTGGTGGAAAACAGAATTTTCTTCTACTCTATTTGGATACTTGCACACCCGCAAGCCTTTAGGAACAATCCCTTTATTAATACATTCCTGTAGATAAGTTGAATCACACCCCAATCTCTCATATTTGTCCACATAAAAATATAAAATATCTAGGTTCTCTTTATAAGACACTGAAGCAGAATTAGAATCATACAATTCACTGTTAGCTAATTGCATACTGAATTTTTTGTTAAGAAACCCTTGTAAATCGAAGGGTACATTTGCTGTACTAGAGTCACCTTGTTTGTGTGTAAAACGCATTTCCCGTTGACTTCTTGGTTCAGCAGCAGGTAAACAATGTCCAAAGGTGCTATTGACACCTTCCGAAGCTCCGGTGCGTAATAGTCTGGGAAACTCATCGTAATCATCAATATTTGGCGAATCTGTAGTTCCTGCTGGTTCGATATTGTTATCCAGAACAGTTTGAAGAAGGCGTTCACCATTGCGAGCATAATCCGAACCAGGAAGTGCTTTGGATAAAGGTAAACTAACAGGAACCGCTCCTGTAGTAGTTTTACGTTGAACAGAAGTGTTAAGACACTCGTTGACCAAAAATTATTTTTATTACTTTGGACATTGTAGATCTTTTTGGTAGTATACCTCATGATACGGGGTTAGCATGGCTTGAAGAATGTATGTTACATCAAGGAGAGCTTAATGATGACACATTTAGGACTTGCCTGGTTTTAATGGAAACTGTGTTAAGAAACAATTTTATGTTTTTCCAGGGAGAGTTTTACAGGCAAGAAAATTAAATCTCTTGGTAGACTACAAGTGATTCCGGTGTTGTGATTCTATTAGTATTATTACTTTACATTTTCATTTGCTGCACTCATACCCTCATTTGGAACTCTCAGAGTGAATATATTTTGTGGTTTTTGTAACGTGCTTTCACTCATTTCCATCAGCATTTTGGTTTTAATTTACAGACTAATTGAATACGTATGTATATAAGGGATGCTTGCTTTACTATTGTTTTGTTAGTAGTATGTCCCTTGGTTTTATTGGACAAAAGCACTAAATTTTTAATTACATTGGAGAATAAATGGGCTTGATTCCACTTTCACTGTTGTGGTTTGGGGTTTTGAAATGTTACTAGCATTATCAACACTTTGGTTTAGGTTCTATTCTCCTAGGTTGTGTATATTTTTAAAACCTAATGCCAACCTCTGGCTAACAGCCAAACTTATTTATTTATTTATTTTATTTTATTTTACATTTGTTTACCGGGATGGTCCGACTGGACAAAAGTTCATTTACAGTGGAGACCCAGGGAGAAAAGCTCCACAGTAGAGAAGAAAACAAAATAAAAGACAGACAAGTACATATAAGCAGTATTAGTGTATACTAATACAATATGGTTAACATAAAGTAGCACTGAACTGGAGAGGAACTTTTAAAGTTATAAACAATGAAACATATTTACAGTATGTATACTAGGAAGGAAGATGTGTAGAGTTGAAAAACAGTGAAAATTATGTAATACATGAAAATAGCCACATATTCATTAGATGTGATTTAAATGAGCTTTTAAACTATGTAATAGTGAAGGTAGAAGTCAGAGAAGAGGGAAGATTATTCCAGGCTTTAGCTATGCTGTGAAAGAATAAAGCTTTCCCTGCAGTATTATTAACCCATTTTAGAAATACAGAGGAGTAATTTTTCAATAGAGAGGAGAGGGCGATTTGCTATGTAGTGAGTGAGTAGCTGACTTAGTGCTGGGGTTTTATCAAGATACTTTAGAATATTGTAGGTTATGACAAGCTAGTGATAAAGATGTTGTTTTGGAAGTTCGACACAGTGTAGATCCCTTAGAGCTTGACAGTGATGGGTTCTGAAGGTGGAGTTATTAGCAAACTTGGCAATTTTATTATAACATGACTCAAGTCTGGCAAGATCAAGTTTTCTGATCTGGGGAAGAACTGCAGCGGGCATACATTAGAGTGGACAACAGATGTGTTTGGGCTAGGGTGATCCCTGCCTGCTCTGAGAGGAATTTTTTATGTCTATATAGTGTTCCTATTTTTTTGTGGATCTTTTTGATGGTTTGTGAAATATGGACATCAAAGAGAAGGTTTTTATCAATTTCTTCACCGAGGAGTTTAGTGTGGACAGAAGGAGAAATGACAGTGCCATTTTTGGATTTGATTGTAGATATGGATGTAAAGGAGAGGGGGTGGATTTAGATTTATTGGGGATAAATAGAAGCAATTTAGTTTTGTTGGGATTTAGGATAAGTTGGGTATCAGTAATCCATCTTTCCACAGAGCTAAAGGGTTCCTGAGTGAGCTGTTGTAGAGTGGTAAGTGATGGTGCAGAGTAGATTAGTGTAGAATCATCTGCATACTGTATAAGTGTGGCATGATGGGTGGAGGTATGTAAATTGTTAGTGAAAATAGAGCAAAGAAGTGGGCCTAATATCGAGCCTTGTGGTACACCTATGGTTGCTGAAAGTAAAGGGTATAGTTCACCTTGCCATTAGACAGATTGCTGCCTATCTGATAGTTTTTGAACCAGGCAATAGTAGAAGGGGCAAAGGATAGGGAGGCCAGAGTGTCTAGTAGTATGGACTGTGAGACCATATCAAATGCTTTGGAGAGATCTAGGAATATAGCAGACACAAAATTATTGTTATTTCTGTGTTGGTTAACCAAGTTAGTAAAGGAGAGAAGAGCAGTAGTTGTGCTGTGATATGGCCAGAAACCATGTTGTGTGGTGGAGAGGAGATTATATGTGTTCAGGAATTGCATACCTTGAGAGTGAATACATTTAGATAAGAGAGATAGAATAGCAATGGGATGGTAATTTGAGAAATCATAGGAAGTGCCACCTTTATGAAGAGGAATAATATATGGGACTTTCCATAGTTGTAGGATACAGGCTTCCTGTATAGATAGGTTGTTAAGAATAGAAACAGGGTAAGATAAGGATTTAGTGGCTAGTTTTTGGATGTTAGCAGGTAGACTATCAGCTGCAAGGGTGGTAAGTTTCAGTTTTAGGAGGAGTTTTTTGATTGTAGACCCTGGAATGGGTGAGAGACTAAAGGAAGGAATATTATAAGGACATTTGGTTGGGATATATGTATAGTTGTTAGATAATTGAGAGGATAATGCCAGATTGGACTCTAAAATACTGATTGATTTGATAAGCTATGTCATTAGTATTACTGGTGGAGCTAAATTTACTGACCAAGCTTTGACTCAGCAAAAACTGGCTCAAGATGAAGACACATGGGAAACAATCATGCTTCTTTTGAACCTATCCAGAAAAAGCCATCTGACGACACAAAACAAATTACACTGGTTTACTGGGTTTGAAGAATCCTCCCAGTTGTCCAAACTCCAAATATTCTTGAAACTACTTATCTACCTAATGTTCCATAATACAAAAAAAAAAAAACAAGAACAAAAAAAAATCTTCTGGTCTAATTTATCCCATGGACCTACTAGACACATTTGTTACATTGCCTACTGTTCCCTTTATGGCCCACATTTCTCACTCCATATTAAGAATACATCCCTTCATACTCCCCCTTCTACTTTTAATTCACCCACATCTCTAGATTTGTTGTAGGCAGTCTTGAAAGGAATATTTGCTCCTAGTGCAACCAAGCCAAACCAAGTGTTAGCTGTAAACCTTACTGTCACCATCACCTCATAGATTATACAATAAGGATCAGTAGCCAAGGACATGCACTTTCCTGCCACCTCTGTGACTAGCCTGGTGGATATGGGCATCGTAAAGCAGTACATCAGTTGTCTCATGTAAACTTAACACCATCATATTCTCCATGAAATGGATTTGGTATGTGACAGATGCAGTTATACAATGTCACTGGAGGCAAGACTCTCACACATAAGCACCTAAAATGCCACACAGGTTGTCAGTAATACATACACTACACCCAACTCATATAATAAGGACTAGATACATAGACCCGCATATGCTGAAGCTCTTAAATGTCATCTCCCAAAACCACAAAGACTTTCTACACACAGCACTCTAAAAATTTTCCTCAGCAACCTCTAAAGCACTTAACAAAAACAACACTAATCAAGGCACATATCATCATATTCCACTGTGTCTCAGCTTCTAAACCCATAAGGCATACCACCACACAACCCAACTTTATGGCGACAGGAGACTTCACTGTGAGGCACACAGGTATCCAGCTCACAGGTTAAGTAATGAGAGTTTCATGGTTAGCTGTCAGTTGTGGCCAAGATCCACCAAATTACTCATGCACGCAGGTTATTGGATCACATGTACCAGTATGACACTGTTTATGTGGGTGTAAGTGACCAGAGATGTACTTGCTTGGACTATAGAAAAAGAAACATGATTGGGCTCTCAGATTATATGTCACTAGCTGGTATGGGCTTAGCATTGAACAGCAGTCTACCTTCTCCGTTGCTGATGCCACAATATGAACAGAAGATGATTGAATTTAATAATTGGCTCTGTTTTGGTGGCACTGCAATGGGCTGCAATGTTAGCATGAGATGATATGATTGAAAGACCATTCTGCTTTGCCAGGAATGATATGCACCTGCCCCCTCAATATTTTGAATACTGGCTAAAACATTATCCTCCCCTGTTGTTCCTTTTTTAGGTAACGCCTAACTGACAAAACTTCAGATATAGCAAAATCAGTCCTAGAAAATCTAAATGTGTTATTGCTCTATGCCAGAAGTTTAAGCTAAAAACTCTACTTCCTCCAATCTCTCCACCCTTTGGAGAATGCAGACATTTTTGCAATCACTGGGACATGGCTTAAAGCAATGGAGAGCACCTAGGCAATGCAGGGCTACAATAAATTCCATGCATTTAGACCACAGGTAGGATCTAAGGGTGAAAGAGTATTAATTTATATAAAAAGCAATCACACCTCAAGGCTGGTCAAACAGAATGACATACTTCAACTTCTCCATTTCCAAAACACCACAGGCAATGTCTCACACCATATCCTTGCAAGCTATAGGTCCACATCTATGACCCCAAAACATATAACCCATACTTAAATCTGCAGTTACTCACCACTTAACCCAGTGGTGTATTTATGGGTAATTGCCACTACCCCACTATAAACTGGGAACATATATGACTCCAAAATGCACAGGCCCAGAGATTCCTGGACCTTGCTATCAAAAACACCCTGGACCAGTTAGTTCATTTTCCTACCAGGGGTGAGATCATACTGGTGTTGGTCTTGACAAACATAGGAGAGCACTGCCCCCCTATAATGTAATGTCCTCCCAGGATAGGTTAGACTATAAA
This sequence comes from Protopterus annectens, assembly GCF_019279795.1. Classification (NCBI taxonomy): domain Eukaryota; kingdom Metazoa; phylum Chordata; order Ceratodontiformes; family Protopteridae; genus Protopterus; species Protopterus annectens. Next base: position 1,375,150,371 of record NC_056745.1, on the reverse strand, counting down.
GCTGTATCCTTTGAAATAAAAATTTAAATAAGGACCCTTGCTAACTCAGGTATATTTAGCAGGTATTCTATTGCAAACTTCCTATTGGTAGGTGAAAACTAGGCAAAATGTCAAACTCCCAAAGTCCGGAGAATACTGTTGACTATTCAGAATTGTTGGTTTACTATCATAATTTCGAACGTTTGTTGCGAGTACTTACTGTTAGATTAGGGACTTTCATTTTAACCAAGGTTAAAAAAAGTAAATAAGGACATTTACTAGACTAAAGCAATATAATATGCTGTGTTCAGAATAGCAGTTCAGTTAAGGTTAGTAAGTTCATTTGACCTGTTACTTCAGTGAAGATATCAAACACTCAAGCGTGAGTACAGAAAACAGGCCACCTAGAGACTATGTCAGTTTATGTTCAGGATAATCAGAATATGACGTGCAGCAACTTGAATTGTTTATCAGTAGTTTTAATGAAGACAGTATTCAGATATCAAAACCTTATTAAATGAACTACAGTGTTTGGAGAATTCATTCTGAAAAGTGCAGAAGACTTGGTCCATAAAGGAGAGACTGACACCTGTTCAGCATGAGCTTTGTTAATTAAGACTGTCATTTCTCAGTCTCATTGCATACAGTGTTTCCAGCTAATTATGGTACAGTATAGTATTTTCAGTTCTTACACTTAAGTACTCAAAAAACATGGTAAAAAGTTATCATAGTGACTGAGAAAAAGAATGAACAAAAAAAATATCGACTTGACATTTTTCGAACACACCACCACATCTGGTGGCATACAACACAAGCCCCCTGTACCCCCCACACCACCTGCAACATATGTATACAAACTCCGAGATCACACTACAGTGCAGGAAAGGGTACAATTCCAAATTCCCACTTTAGTGGGATCTCCATCTAACATGCCAGACTCACAACAGTGAATGCACACTACCATCCGCTGTTGTGTTTACGGCATGTTTTTTTTTCACACATACAAACAGACTTACTTTTGACTATCCATTGTCACACAATGCAGCTGTGACATTGTGATGGTATACCAAATTGCTCACAGAGACCCTGTACAACAGCTGCATAGAGATAGCTGTGCCTACCAGGAGTACACAAAAAAAAAAAAAAAACACCTTGGTGGAATCCTAATATAAACAGGTTTTACAACAAAAGGAAAAAAGCCATGGGTAAAATAAGGAAATACAACACTAAAAAGGATAAAATAAAATATTTCCTTACCTAAATAAGCAACTCAGAAGAAAAATAAAATCTACTAAAATCAAATTTGAAGTAAACAAGCCTCCCAGGCCAATAACAATCATAATGCCTTCTTTAGTTATGACCTTAACCTCAAGGAAAATGCACAGCAATGTGCAGAACTAATCTGGAAATACCAAAAAGAATAATCCCTCAACTATCACTAGAGAACCACTAGACAACATGTCCTTGACATGCTCAACAAGGTCAAAAATACCACAACAGTGGGGACCAATAATATCCCAGAATGCCTCTTAAATAGAATGAAGTACAATCTTTCAAGACCACAAGAGTCAATATTCAACCATAGCATCCGGACAGACTTCTTAACATGTGAATGGAGAACTGCATCTGTCACCCCTCTGCATAAAGGAGGGCCATCTTAGTATACTGAAAAGTACAGACCCATAAGGCTGACTAATCTCATAAGCAAAGCCATGGAAAGAATTAACCTGGAAATAATTAACAACGACACAGGACATTTTCAGACACAGGCTCCAACCCAGTTTGGTTTCATTAAGAGCAGAACTTGCCTCCTTAACCCGGAAAACCTCTTCAAGAAGGTCACAACAGTAATGGTTGAGTGCAAAACTGTGCATACAAACTAAATGTATCTGTCCATGACATTTGATACAATACCCCACTCAGGTATTTTAGCCAAACTCATAGAATTAAGTATAAACTCCTGTGCCATGTATAAACTGCTGTGTCACTCAACTGATAGCCAGGTGGCTCTCAGATAGAACCCAGGAGGTTAGAACAGGGGCGTCCACTTCCACAAAGAGGCCATCCACTAGCAGTATCCTTTAGGACACTGTGTTGCACCCACTCCTTTTTGGTATCTACTTCTCTAAAGTCAAGGCGAAAATCAAGAGCCTCTAATTGATGAAGTTTGATGATTATTGCAAACTGGAGGCTGTCAAAGAATCCCCAAGACTCAAATTTCCTCCAAGAAAAGTTGACTGAAACAAGCAACTTGTGTCAGAGCTGTTGTCTGAAACTCAGTGGAAAGATATGCATAAGAGTATCCTTTGGGAAACAGCCATCACTGGAGAATACCTTATTGGTAATACTTCCCTAAAAGTTGATACAATAGTGAGGGATTTTGGGATGCCTGCAGAAACTACCACCATGTGTCTATGGTAGTAAGGAAATCATTCTATGCTGCATGACTTACAAGCAAGGGTATAGCATCTAGGTCCAAGGAAGTCATTGTTCCATTGTATTTACCCCTTATCAGACCAGTAATTGAGTACAATACCCTCTTTAGTGTGCACCTTACTAGGCACATGCAAAAATTAGAGCATCCACAGAAATGTATCACAAAAAGGATACAGGGCATGTACAACATGTCCTATTCAGATTGCTTAAAGCCGTGTCCTTGTACTTAGTCTCCTGCAGACTGCTGAGGGGTGCTTTATGCCTGGCATGAAAGGCATCCACAGATCCTGCTCTGATGGTCCTTCTGCATATCCACAAAACAAATAGCATCAGAAATATCCAGTCTAAGTACTTAAACCTTGCTTGTGACATAAATATGTTAGAGGGACAGGTATGAGTCTCAGAGATTACCCTTTCTCTGGAACAGGCTTCACATCCATGTGAAGTGGAGTTCTTCCATAACCCACTTCAAGCATAATGTGGACCAGAGTGCAATGAATTGGAAATTTGCCTCCTGGTTTGGCTCCTATATATCTAATGGAGAGACACAGCCTGCAGATGCTTTATTGCCCAAGCCCTAGCCTACATCTATCCCTTAGAATAATTGTAAGGTTCCTAAACTGTCAGATATTGCAGAGATGCATGACTAGGCTTAAAAAGGCCCCAGTGGTTATTAGCCTAGAAGACACTAATAAACCTATTGATGAAGTCCTCGAAATGCCAGCATGTTAAACTGGATCTATGATTTTATGAAAAACTCCAGGAGATCTCTGTTTATGTGTGTTTCATTGGAGAAGATAATTTTAATGAGAACATAAGCACCTACTACAAGTCTGGCATGCACAAGGTATGATTTAAACCTAGCAATGTTAAAAATGTGCAACTTCTTGCTGATTACGACATCTAGACTTGTCAATGGTTAAAGCTAAGTGCAAAATAGATAACTGTACCTCCAAGGGAACTACTGTTGTTCTGAGTTATTTGGAGACTTCTTACGCAAAAGACTTGTGACAGCTCCTTCTTCATTGTCATTATGTATTCTTATTTTTGTAGTGTACTGCACATACCTCTCAGTTCATCAAACCTGTTAGAGATTAACTAGGTGTATACCATCTCTTCAACAAAGATCATTTTGTTGATAGCCAAACATGTGATGTATACCTACTCTGTATGTAGTGGTACCTTGGAAGTTTGACATTTTTCTTACATCTCCTTTATCTCTTTGATTTATCATGCAAGTTTTTTTTTCTAACACACACAAGAACAAGATTATATTAAAGTAATAGCTTCTCCCCATCAACAATAAAATGATATCTATCTTTAGGGTGTTCAATATTTCCTTTGACATGCAACCTCTTCTTAGGTTCAACAACAAACAATAAGTGGTGGGATCACAGTGGTTACAACTGCAACACATGGAACACATTCATTGTAGTGGGGAAGCCGGAGGCTGCAGCATGGTTCTATGACACATCCAAGGATTTTCTAAAGCCTAAAAAGGCAACATCATAAGCAATGGCTTGTCAAAAAAAGTTAAGAGCTGGTATGCCTTCATCATTGTGCATCCATTATCATAAGCATTTGGTGATGTTAGTAAATAAACTGGAATAGCCACAATAATTTCAAAAAAATTTCACTATCAAATGTAAATTGTAGACATGGTCAACCAATGTCTACATTTCTTGCATTCACTAATGATAGTTGCATGTGCTAACAACACTCTTAAGTGGCTTAAAGACTCAACTTTTAGAAAGCTGTCATTTTTTACTAGAATATTGACATTAAAGATTGCCAGAATGATACACGAATTATGTGAAAAGCTAGATTAAAACAGAGTCAGCAACTCTCTGAAATATGAAAATCAGAAGTTAAAGTCTGGAAAACCTGTTGTTTATTACTGTCCAGTTAACAGAAGCTCAGAATATTATCACAGGAAGGTCACCTGTGTTTTATAATGGTGGTTAAATTCAGAGAAGAATAAAAATATACTGTTGCAATTTTATCACTTTTTCCCTCTTTTCTTAGGCTGTGTGATCTCAGAGTTAATATATAAATAGTTTGGGTGTGGGAGCTTGTCCCCACATCAGCAGTTATTGGTTTTGTGACCTTGGAAGTGTTGTGTTTTGAGTAGTGACCTATCTAGGTTTTAGATATTCTGAGGTTGAATAATCTCATGTCAATTAAACAAAACATGATTATTCAAAGTATACTCTAATGTCCTAATCCCAGGCATCAAAAATGCAAACTGATCAAACTGCACTGAAACATCAGTTTTCAATCAGCTATCCTAACATGCATGTGATGAATTTATTGCACTTTTCATATTACCTTTCATCTTAATCACTATGATATTTAAGTTCTTATTGAATACACCTCTAAATGAAAATATTTAATGTTTGATTTATGTTGTTTATTAATGACTTAACCAGGTAAGTGAACTAGTCCACTGACGATTCTTTAAACCAAAGAAGTCAGAAGGAGAAAAAGCTGGAGAAATACATATTGTCATGGGGGGGACAAAGAAACTCCACACAGACATTAATGACAAGTTATGTCTGAATTATGAACATGCAAGGCAGAAACTTTTTTCATAGACCAATTGTGTCACTCCTATAGATAAATAAAATAACATACGCGTGGCAGGTGCTTTCATTCAAGGCAATTCTTTTTATGACGATAGGTTCTCCAGTGTCATCATCTCCCCCTACTCAGGAAGCTTTCTTTAGTAGGGTACAGCTAAGCATATGCTATTAGGTATAATTTTGTATGATGATATAAATAGATTATAGGATGCTGCATATTTTTAAAAAATACTGCACAATAACATATATTGTCTAACTGCAGTTCTGGTTCCATAAGAAAGGAAAGGAGTTATGGATGCAGATCCATCATTCAAACAATTCAACTTTACATTTCAATCAAATCTTTGGTCATATAAACTAAGTGGCAGGCACTATCACATGATTGCTCGTGCTGAAACAATACATTTTGCTATGTATGCAACAATGTCATTTTTGATCAAATGTATAGCCCTAAATTATAAAGCAAACTTCCAAACTTTTGTTTTAGCTTTGAAATATCCTATCTTCAATAAAAATGCCATAAAAAAAATGAAATAAAATCTTTAAAAATCTTAAGACATGTTTGTGTTAGTACTTTATTTATATATTTATTACAACAATTTAACTGACCTTTCAGAAATTATAAAACAATCACCATAGTGGTGGACGGCATTGTATAACAGAAGAAACTCTTCACAAACAACACTAATTTAAAACAAGTAAGTACAAACAATACTAATTTAAAACAAGTAAGTTCTCCAACATCTCTACATTTACTGGACTTGACATTACAGTTATTAAAACTCCAAAAGTTATTTTCTTTATATATTTTACGGCATTTCAAAAACAAATAAGCATGTTGGCAGTAATAATTATAGAAATATTCCATTTCACAAAAATTATTTTAAGTGGTCCACATTGCACTGACCCCTACAATTTTTTGCAAAACAGCACTCAACTCTTGCCCCAGGAAGGACTTGGCGAAAAATAATTATAGTCAAAAAGTCCGAAACAGGGAAACATTTTCAATATATGTGCAGTACAGTGAGAAAGCTGATAAAATAATATGATTTGCATTAAGTTTATATTTACCAAATAAAAAGGAAATTTTAAGTGTAAAGACTGACACTATTCACTCACTCTAGTCATTGCTCTAATAGAAAATCAGATGTTTTAGGAGGAATGAGCAGCAATCTGGATCAGAGTTAAGAGTATTCCTGAAAGCCAGAAAAAGCTGGCAGGTGCAGTTTGAAAAGTAATGCTCAAATTATTATGTTTTTCTGTCATTTTGTACATCCCCTGAATTAGTAGCAATGGTATAAGGTATCATGCAGCAGTAAAGTTATGATGAGTGTAAGTGCTTCTCGACCCATGGAAAAAATGTCTTTATATAATAATTCATAGGTCATCATTTCATGGATAGGTATTTTCAAATTCATTATGTCATTTGCATAAAGTGTAATGCTAACTGTTATATTTGAGTTTGAAGAATTTTCCCGGTATTCAGAAACTCTTAATGTGATGTGGAAGCTTTATTTGAAAAGGTTTCAGCATCGCACTAAGCCTTTATGATTCATAGACCATAGGGGTTCCCCTCATGCGGACCTCAGCTTGGAGATCCGAGTCTCATGGATGAAGCTGCACAGTAATTCAGTGGTCTGAGACAGCAGTTAATATTAACTACTCGTGCTATTACCCAGAAATGCCCACAGTTCTCAATTTGTTCACATGATTCACAAAACTTGACTGAGTCAAATCTTACTCTAGTCTGAATGCCGTCAAAGGGCAGCAATCATTCACTCACACCTATGAGTGTACATGAGGTCCAGGTAAGTTTAGGAAAGAGGTAGGTTTGGGATGTGTGTTTGTGTGTATATGTGTGTGCACACAACTGTAGAAGCATAAATGAGTGTGTTTATTTGTATGCTTGTGTGTCTTCTTGGGTGATCTCACTGGGGGGTGGTTAGGTGGAGAATCTCATGTCTAGATATGTATGTGTATGTGTGTTGGAGTGTGCATGCCAGTGTATGGGTATGGGTTTCTGTAAACATTACTGAATGTCAGGGGCTTGTTTCTGAATGAATGGATGTGTGTGTGTGTGTGTGTGTGTGTGTGTGTGTGTGTGTGTGTGTGTGTGTGTGTGTGTGTGTGTGTGTGTGTGTGTGTGTGTGTGTGTGTGTGTGTGTGTGTGTGTGTGTGCCTGTGCATTTCTAAGAGGGGGGTGCCACTGCTAATGAGATGCATGGATCATTAGGAAGAACACTTCCAAAGTCAAGTCTAACAGTGCAGTGCAGTGTTCAACTCAGGGATGAGTAACTGATGAATCTGCATTTGGCAATTAGTGTGGGCAGTGAGCCTTTTTATGAATCCTAGACACTGATTTTCTCCCCCACCATTTCACACATGTGACAAATGCACAAAGATTTGGCTTACAGTAGCTCACTTTATTATTTGGTGAGTAGTTTTGTGGGTGATCATGTACACATCAGTGCTTATCTTGCTTATCTTCATGTGCATGCATGCATGTGTGTGTGTGTGTGTGTGTGTGTGTGTGTGTGTGTGTGTGTGTGTGTGCATGAACTGAAATGATTTATATAGAAATATGTTTATCATGCAACTATATTAAGAGCACAAATATATGATCAAAGTAAGCAAAAAGTACGTTTACAGTTTTGAAAACTGAACACTCATTAATATGCCTTTCTAATACATATATTTTTATTTTGTGCTAATCAGAATGTTCCAGTGCTTAAATTTGCAGCTTATATAGTGTACAAAGCCTGCTTCTCCAGAATAACTAATGCATTGTGTCATCCTCACTGTAAAATCAATAACTATCCAACTGATTTCAAGTTACTAGTATATCTGTAAAAACTGCAGTGAAACAATAAGGTTACAAATGTTATGAGTTACCTATAGACTGAATAACATGACATGATACCAAAATAGTTTTCAGACGAGATTGTCAGAGTACTTTCAATAAATGGATTGGCAATTTTTCATAAAATGCATGATACTGTAAAGTATCAGAATATATTTGCATATTAATTTCTACTTTTGTGCTTTAAAGTATGACATATTTACTTTTCATACAAAAAAGGCCATTACTGGGCAGTTAGATCCAGTGCTCATTTGACAATAGGTATTTTATCAATAATTACTTTGCTCAGTTTTGAAATGTTAGAGTACTTAATTTAAGCTAAGTTTCTGAACCATTTTAAGTATTTAAAAAAAGGACATTACTTTTCCACTATAATTGCCCAGTTCTGAAATAAAAATCTCTACATACAAATCATAGATACAAATTTACACTTACACAGAATTATATAAAATCTGACCCCCCCCCCCCCCCACCCACTGCTTCTGTAATTCCTTAGAACCTACACATACTTCTCAACCTCCATGCATTAACAGTCATAGCACCGGCCTTTAAAAATCATAACAGAGAGTCAGAAAGAGGAGCAACTTCTTGTTTTTCACAACAGAAGGTCTTTATATACTAGAACCTAATAAGGTAGGTGTACTGAATCTTTGTATAGGCTTTGTTTTTGTATGTAATAAAGTATGTACTCATAAGCAGGTCTGACTTTATGAGGATCAGTATAAATCTAGGAAGCGCAAGGGCAAGGTAAAATCTGACAGCTAAAATCATAGCACTATGCCTAAATCAAAGCACTTCTTCTTTTAATGCTCTAGAAGGGTCTATCAAACCTGAAAATATGTACAATCTTCTAAACTTTCATTCATTGTGAAGCACTGTTTCAGCATTATGTTGGCTTATATAAGATATAACAGTTTCTACTCAGCAGAAACGAAAAAGTAAAGTGAATTTATCAGATCTACAACCTAAGTGAGGAAATAATTACAGGTTACTATTCATTTTGGATAATATGCTGTTTATTTAAGCAGCAGTGCAATGCTTTCCTCAACAGATGATTTCTACCCAAGTCAATAAAATGGTAACTTACAATACTGAATAATTTTATTTTCTGTGTGTTACCTGTATAGTTTGTGTCAGTTATACCCAGGTAATTGTATAGTTCATTTCATTTCTGATAAGAAAATGCATTTATAGAAACATCAGGGCTTGATGCATTTAGGACAAATGTGTAGCAAATATAATTGCAATACAGAAACTTTTATTTATTTTGTGATAATGGATCATTTGTTTATGCTCCTAGTTTTATTGTACTGCTGCTCCTGTAATATCTAAGGAAGAATATTTTATAAAATTAAATATGAACAAAAGAAAATTTAAACTTCGCTATGAAAAGTGGAGTCAACAGTGTATATTCATATTATTATAATGTTTAAATTAAGAAATTTTATTACAAAACTATGATAAATAACATTATCTATGCACTTGTTTTTCTTCTTGCAGCTCTGGAGTGGTGACATCATTCTCTTGTTTCTGGTGTAACAGAGTACAAGCCTTAAAAGTTCACATAGCCTGAAGCAAACTTAAAATATATGTTTGCCATAATAATAGTAGTTCAAGGTTCTCACTGTTAAATTCTAATATTGTTTATCTGTGGCAAAGATCGGATTCCATCTTATATAGTCTAGTATTTTGTAAGGCGGTTTCTGACCTTGCTTTCTCTCCAAGGAATCTTTAAACCACCTCAATGTCTTGTCATCATTCTTTTCAAGGTTTAGCTTGATGAAGGGCAGGTTTTCTTTTCTGTGTATGCATTATTTTGTTTTTTGTTTTGTTTTTTTCAGTATCGGGCTTGCATTTTTATGGCAGCTCCTGTGTGATTTAAGCAAAGAAATCTCATTTAGTAGCCTGTAGATAACCAGTTGATAAGTTTGTATTCTGCATATTAAAATGGATTACTGTTACATATTTTTCCATTATTCTGGTATTTTTCTTGTGTCTTCGGCTGGGGTGCCTTCTGTGTTGAGTCTGCATGTCCTCCCTGTGGTCGCGTGGGTTTCCTTCCACATCCCAAAGACATGCAGTAGGTGGATTGGACACTCTAAATTGGCCCTAGGTGTGAATGTGTGCATGTGTGTGCCTACTGTGGAAGGTTGGGTGCTGGGCTGGCAACTCAACACTGTAAAACTCCACTGCCAATCATGAGCGGACAGATGATCCCCTATGGCGACCCCTAACCAGGAAAAAGCCGAAAGAAAAAGAAGAAGAAGACGTTTGATACTATTGACAGACTAGTTCATTTGCTTCACCTGCATGTTTGAAAAAACAGAAAACATGCAACTTGTTTTTAATCTTTTGAATATATTTTATGTTATATCTGAAAAAAGAAAATATTTTCTAAGCTACTTAAAATAATGCAAACATTACTTGTAAATATATAACCTTTGTAATTATTATAGACTAAATTAATAAACAAATTACCAGAAGATATATGTTACCTTCTAAAAGAATATTAAAAGACAGAAATATATGTATCTGTATGCTAGAAAAGGGTGGTGATGCTAATATAGTTTCCAGTTTGGCAGAAAAAGAATGGAAACAAGAAATGAAAAAAAAACAAATGCAAATAAGGAAACAGTAAAATGTAGAATAAACAGATGAAATTAAAGGAATAAGCAAAATAATATATATGATCATCAGTTCACCTTGCCTGATTATAGTTGTACAAATATGAATGCTAGGAACTCCTGGACATAAAAATCTGCCAGCCACATAGTGTGACATAATCTATGAGAGTCTGCACTAAAAGTTAAATCAATCTCAACTATACCTTAGCTTGAATTACACTCACAAAACTAATTTTCTTGGAATTATGAAAAAGCAATAGGAACAAGCAATAGTCAATGATTTACAAATCAGATGTGGGAGAGGACAAAGAAGTTATGGTGACCTGATGCAAAAAACTATTCAGAACTGCACTGCTCAGTCGATTGTGCAGCACTCCATATTGTGTGAGTCAGGCTTTCTCTTCAGGTACTACCCTAATATTAAAAAGAAAAGTAGGCCAGCATCAAATGTGCATAGCACTAAACCAGAAATACACTTGTAAAACAGACTACCAAATAAATAATAACATGTACAGATTTGCTGGTTAAAAAACAGACCCTGTAAACCTATATTTGTATATAATATTGTTTTCTAAGACTACATAGAATATTGCCTTTTGTAAATGTAGTAAAATATTTTCTACATTAATGCTGTGGAATTTCTATCAGGAAAAGCTTTCTGAGAACCTAAAAAATAAAATACCTGTATGTTTCATGGAGCAGATACAAACTGCGAATTCCTTAACATATCTGTTTTGAGCTAGAACAATAAAATGTGCCTGATGTTTTTGAAGACACTATTTTAGAATAAGTATACCTCCTTTCAAGGAATAAATTAATAAAAAATGACAGAATATCTGGATGTTCTTTTGCTTGCTAATAAAATGCCTATGATCATATGTGATTCAAAAGAGCAGGCTTACAATTCCTCTTGAGTGGGGCATACTCCATGAAAATCTCTACAATGTGGATTATTTTAAAAGAAGTAAATTTAGCAACTATTTTTTACATCTATATGTATTTAAATGCAATTTACATGGAAAAATCACACTATATCTAAAAACAACTGTGTTCATCTTTAATTGCAATGTATAGACACAATATAGACAGCCTTTAAAATCTATTCAATATGCTTTTATAATTAAAGATATCTCATAAAAGTAATGAAGAATCAGAGCTTAATGGCAACTGAGAAGATAACAGAAACTGCTTTTTAGAATGCTGAATTTGAATGGTCACTCAAACTCGTGACAGATTGCTGGGAATTAATATATTTTCAAAATCCACTTGGAGAATCAATAAACCCATCTGGTCACTGAATGTTCTAAAGAGGTGAATTAATGTACTGGGAGAGTCTGGTAAAAGAATTGTCTTATTCGTGGCGGAAAATGTGTGATTTACTTCAGCCTCCATTTAAGACATTAGATTAGTGAGTGGGGAAAAAATGAAAGCAGAACAAATGTGTTTATGTGCTTGTTTTGAAATGGTATACACTATCTGCGTCTGACAGCAGTTAGCTGAAATATATCACAGTGGTTGTTATTTATGCATTTGTTTATTTGATCACAATCAGACATCTGAGCTGTACACAACCATCAAAGTAGCTAGTGTGTGTGCATGTGAGTGTGTGTGTGTGTGTGTGTGTGTGTGTGTGTGTGTGTGTGTGTGTGTGTGTGTGTGTGTGTGTGTGTGTGTGTGAGCTCACATGCTTTTCTGTCACTCTTTCTCTCTCTCTCTCTTTCTCTGCAAGGGAGAATTGTAATTGTTGGCACTTTTTGTTATATATAACTATAGCAGTTATTTACATATTTATTAATTTGATCACAATAAGACATGCATACTGGCAATAATGTGGTTCTAATTGGTGTGCAGACATTTTTGTGTGCATGTGTGTATGTGTGTGTGTGTGTGTGTGTGTGTGTGTGTGTGTGTGTGTGTGTGTGTGTGTGTGTGTGTGTGTGTGCATGTGTAAATGTGTTTCCCAATTTTTTGAGTATGTGTGTGAGAGACGTTGGTTTGAATTAAATAAGGTACTGTGATGTGTACACCACCATGTACACATTATGGTTTTCCCAATTCAGCAATCGGTGCTCTGTCACGAATGATGTGCAGTACTGCATAGAGTTTGCCCCATTAGCCATGCTGAATACTAATGAGGCTTTCTGAGGTACAGGAATATGCTAATTAGCCTTTATGTTTTCTCCCCTGTAACTATCAAAAGTGGAAAATACACAAACAACTGTAGAAAACACTCAACGAATGAGGAGCCACCAAGCTGGACAAATGATTCCTTAGGTTGTGCACCAAACTATTACTTTATTACTTAAAAAAGTAAAAAACAAGTAATCCCATGATTTTATGTGGATTACTTGTTTTTTATTATTTTAAGTAATAAAGTAGTGGTTTGGTGCACGACCTAAGGAATCGTTTGTCCAGAATGGTGGCTCCTCATTCGTTGAGTGTTTCCCCTGTAACTATCTCCAGGAAGGCATCTACATGGCCAAATGATTCAAGAAATTGCTGGGCTGTATAAAATGGCATGGCTATCTCCACCACATTGTAGTAACACAAACAAAATGCTGGGTTTAACTACCTGCCACAACCAAGGTAGCATACTGCACTAGCACCAACAGCAGTACGGGGACTGGGGTGGGGGATTTATCAGACACCAGGGATTACTCAACATCAAGTGCCATAAGGGCACTGACATCACTACCAGGATACAAGGTGGGAGGAAACACTAGACACCAGGGATATATGCAAAACTTCATTGCCTTAATAGCACTAAGATCTGAAGGGAGATCGGTGAAAGGGAGAAGCACAGGAGGGTAGACAGGTCAGGGTAGGTATGAGGACTGTGTGTGTGTGTGTGTGTGTGTGTGTGTGTGTGTGTGTGTGTGTGTGTGTGTGTGTGTGTGTGTGTGTGTGTGTGTGTATAAAAGTGATTCAGAGAACTGAAAATTAGCTGATAATGAGGTCTTACCTAGCTGCAGCTAACATGCCTCTGACTTGCAAATTATCAAGTTGTAGGAGCACAGCCTTTTTAACAAGCACCACACAGCTCATGCTAGGCCCTTTAATGACTCCCTAGGTGCATTTGCACCTCTGCAGCTGTCTGTGTTTCTGCATACATATGTGTCTGTGTCTATGTCTGTGTGTGGAGGTCATGTGTGTGTTTATTATTTTGACATTATTACTTAGCTTATATATGGATGCAAAATACTTCTTCCAGAAATAATAACATATCCTATACCGACTTTGAAACATTAGGTGGAGGATTGGTGAAGCTACTATTTTACATAAAAATTAAAAAAAAATACAATATATGCTACTAATAAAAGAAATACAAACAACTTGACCACTTAACAAACAGCACATTTCTTAAACGCAATAATGCCCTCCAGGCTAGTTTTCATTGGAAATAATCAGTCTTGCAGGAATGGGGTAGCCTCTGACTTGCGCCATCATATCTCACAACACCATTGGGTGTCTGTTATTTTCCTGCAGTGCCTATCCCAGAAGGCATCAATGCCTGCTCATTCAGTATAAGTTGATCATGTGTAATATATCCACTGAATAGGTTAGTCCCTGTAATCTTAACTGCTATTCATTATGGTTCCTATTCTATTCTAGTTCTTTTATTATATTTCCAATGTTTTATGACTGCACCTGATCGGCTGAACTGTTGTCACGAATCGTAACTTTCATGATGGCACTGTCTTCCTGTATCACTTTTGAAATCGGCTCTGTCCAGTAAGATACTTCCCATTAGCTGTTACAACTGAAGTTTGGAACAGATGAATTTGTCATGGGATGACCTTGGATGAGTAAAATGCCCGGGGGTGCTGAAAGTAGGGTTATAGATAGGTTAGGTCTGTGTGGGCAAGGAGTGGGAAGGAAAGAGTTAATTAAGATGGGAGCTGAGGGAGGAAGTGAGGTAAGGCTAAGGGGTGGGTCTTAAGGGGTTTTGTTGGGGAATCTGGTATGAGTAAGGTGTGGTCTTGTTGAAGCAGGATTATGTCCCTGACGACCTGTGGTGGGTAAGGTAGGCCTTGGGTAGCTAAAAGATGGTGAGGTGAGCACAGTTTCTTTGGGCTATGGGTTGATTTCAACTTGTGGTGTGTTTTTTTTTGGGGGGGGCATGAGGATTTTGGTGGTGGGGGCTGGGTACTGCCTTGAAGAGACAAGTGTGATTGGGGTTTTGTGATTGGCACTCAGGGGTGGGTTTGTGGTGTGGCCTTAATTTCTGACTGGAGTTTCGTTGTTAAGAGTATCATATTTCCGTAGAAATATTGGATTTTGTTAGCAAATTAATTAATATTCTATGCTATAACATGTTAATATACCTGTTTGGAAATACAGTTGTGGGCTGTTGGATGCAGACAAATGCCTTGCAGACATTGTTGTTATGGATCAAATAATGTAGGGAGGACTAAATGAACTCATCTAGCATTTGTTTCAGCAGTTATGAGTTATGCAGCTCACTGGCATAGTCTTTAGGCCTAAGAGATAAAGGTGATACAGCATTATAATGCATGATGGTAATATTAATAAAGTACGGTGACTAATGATATTGAGCGACATGTCGTGGTGTTTACGGATTCTTTGTTGTAGGGTTTCCTTCCCTGTAGTTGTATTCAGAGAATTTAGGTGGCTTGTTTAGTGGGTGAAGGTGCTTAATACCCGTGATAATTTTGTATGAGATTTATCTGTCATGGTTTAGTAAAGATTATCATTTAGCTGGTGTTCATCAATGGTTGTATTGCACTCATTTGCTATTATGGGACTGCAGTGACTGGTAGTTCGTGTTCTCAGTCTTGGTCGCATTTCATATGATATGCAGCTGGGCTTCAGGTTTAGAGTGTATGTGGCTGCCGTCACAAGAACAAACTAAGTGGCTCTGTACCTGTTTCAGAGAGTGAGCCCTTGCATACTTTTCTTTTATGTGCACACAGTCCACCAGTGTACACTGTTGGGATGCAACAAGCTGCTTATCTTCCATCTGAAGAAGCTAGGCTCCAGCAGCTGGGAGCTGAATTTTTTTTTTTTCGAACTGACCGAGGTGGGCTTATAACATTTCATTGGTAGGGAGTGTGGTGGTTTAGCAGTGTGGGCTGGCAAGGGCCATTAATGGCTGGCTGTGCATGCGCAGTAGTGCTAATGCGGGCAGGTGGTATATTATATAAAAAAAAAAAAGAGAGTGAGATAAGACAAGATTTCAACTTGGGCTGGAGGCTTGGTGGAGTTTGTCTCTCTTGTTAGGGGGAGGTCTGGTTCCTGCATGGCCCGGTGATTCAGTTTTTTCCTCTGGACAATTGGAGGTTAACATGTTGATTACGGAGACTGTGTGGTTGCCGGAGTGTGATAGACCATTTAGGGAGGCTATTTAAAATGGTTGGTTCTCCCATATATTGTTATTGTTCCTGATGGGCTCTTGTCAAAACAGGTTTCTAACATCTCCCATCACTTAGGGAGTGTAGCAGTTTAGCCCCATGAGGAAGGAAGGGTTTGCTGTGACTGCTTAGAGTGTTATGTTGTTCTTGGGAGGGAGCTGCCTGGCATTCGAGTGATTCACTGCTGCTCATGGTTGGGTTGTTATGGTGTGGGTTCCCACTCACCTCCGCTCTTGACTGTTATTGCTCATTGCTGTCATGGCATGGAGTTGGCTTGCTTGCTCTTCCTCAGTAGAGAGAAAATTTGAAGAGTGTAGGAAAGGGAGAACTTGGGGCGTAGCTGGGGGATAGAGGATAGAGTGGCCCTCGGATGAGACATTTTTGCGGGCTAGGTGTATTAGCCGCTCAATGCACATGCGCATTGTAGCGGTAATGGCCATGGGGAACTGGGTAGTGCAAGGCATATTTATCACTCATCCGAAATTGTGATTGCAATGCTTCAATTTGGCACAAGTGGTGTATATGGACGTGGTGAGTCCATTTGAGCCAGCAGGTGCCTGTTGGGGGTCGGCTCAGTTATGGTGGCATTAGTTTTACACTCAAAGATGTGTACTTGGCTCTTAGGGCATGGAGCAAGCTTTGAGGATGGTCCAGAGTTTACCTTTTTCTCTTGGATTTGTGTGTTTGACAGCTAACTTACAGTCCTGCCTGATAGGTGTTGGCATAATGCCTTGTGTCTGGATGACTTCTGCAGTGCCCGTCTTTTCCCTCATGTTTTGCTTTGTTTCTCATGGACATTGTTGTTCTTCTGCTGAAATGTAAACTCTTCGGTAAACTGCAAGGTTAGAGCAGTAGGAGGGGAACGTTCTACAGATGGTTGTTCTTTGATTTTGAGAGCAGGTAACGTCAGCTTTGTAAGTGTGATATTTTTGTGTTTTGAGCAGCATTTTAAATGATTAGTCATGTATGCTGTTTTAATATTTTGTGAGCATATTGCATCATATATCGAATGGTTTTAACAGCAAAAGGGGGGGGGCACCATGAGAAATCTGATTGACATGTTGAGCCTTAAGATATTAATGGAGTTAATTTTGAACTGTTGAGTTGAGTTGCGAGGACTTTAATGTTGTTGCAGTGTCACGGTATATATTACATTAGTTTCCAAGAGTGGCCTTTGGATTATGTTACAATCAGACTACTAAATAAGGGAGCTGGATAATTGTATTGTGGAGCGTGAAATACGGTACAGTGCAACTGAATAGCCTAATATGTTGGATTGCTATACTGAGCATAGGATTTTGAGTTTAACTTTGTTTACATTTTGGTAAGGCATGCTGCTTAATTTGTTTTCTTTTGCAGATTGCGAGGTATGGCAATGGAGTGGGCATTGGTTGGTGACCTGAAGGGGGTTTGAAAGGTGATGGAGGCTGTTTCGATGGATGTCCCAGTTGTTCAGGTGGCGCACAGAAGTCACAGATGGGGGAGCACAGACTGAAAAATGGTCAGTGCTCTGATGGAAATGGAATTGAAAGGTAATGGATTCTGCTTGTAGGGATGTTGTGTTTGTTGGAATGGTGCACAATGAGGTTACAGGTAATCTGTCAGTGTGAATCATCACAGCACATCTAAGTGGAAGGTGGTTTAGGGGTAATTTGAGGTGTAGATAGTTTGGGACATGAGAATACTGGGTGGGAGATTGTTATGAAGAGTATGGGGTTTCTACAGAAGGGGGTGTAGCGCAACAATCGTAGTATCATAGATGGCAACGAGATTAATGGTTCTAAGGTTTGTTGAGCTAGCCAAGTTCAGTTGTTTCCACATGCTCTTCCATTTGTCTTTAGGAAGGGCAAGGGTGGGACATCTGGGGTGACTTTACAGTAACTATCCAGTATTCGTTAGATAGCTAAGTAGGTGTTTGATATGAAGTGGGAGTTGTTCTGAAGCAGTATTTTCGGGGAGATAACCCCTTTTTGAAACAAGTTTTATTCCTGCTATGTTTCAGGTAGGTTTTAGAGTATGTAGCACACCTACCATTTGTTTTCTGACTTGGGCTAGTAGGTGTGCAGTATGGGCATGACTTTTACGGGTAGATAAGGTTTTGTTGGAACATTATAGGTATGTGGGTGTTTTGAGGACATGGGTGCAAGCAGAAGTTAGAAGGTTTATAACAGGCATGGTTTGGGATTCCTTACAGATGTATAATAATTTTAGTACCAGATATGAGGGTAGCAATGGAGAGCTAGGGCCAAAGCCACTGACTAAGGATATTCTCAGCTGTATGGGCCTCTGTCATTGCATCTTGGTTAGTTTAATTATGTTGCTGGGGTAAGGGTTAATAAGTTGGTGCAGGTAACTATTGTGGTGTATCTAGGACATGCTAAGGGGATGCCACTTGGGGTGGATGGCTACGGGTGGTTGTGGGGACTTGCCTTTGTTCATGAATGTTGTTGGAGGTGTTTTTACGGGCCTAATTTGGGGGGTTGTGGCTGGTGGGATGACAGGATGGAAGGATAATGGGGATGTAGAACATTAGTAGTTTTATTCTGGAATAGGTTTGGGGGAGATTAGGGTTTGCATGACAGTTGTCTGGGTCATGTTTGTTTGTTTATTTATTCATTTTACATTTGTTAACTGGGTTAGTTTATTTGAGTTTACAAGCAAACCCATTTTAAGTGGGGATGTGAGGGGAAAAGCCTCAGCAAACATAAGTTAAAGATAAAGTGACAATATCAAATGTTAAATAACAATTACAATACGAATATTTGTAAAAGAGAGTTTATTAACTATTTAGATTGCATTTGATAGTAAGGAACTCATTTTCAGTGGAGACCCAAAGGGAAAGAACCCCAGCAGACATAAGCAAAGATAAGCATACGGAAAAAAAAATGCAAACACGTCAATTAATTTAAAATATATATATATATATATATATATATATATATATATATATATGTGTGTGTGTGTGTGTGTGTGTCTGTGTGTGTATATATATATATATATATATATATATGTACATACATTAGGGGTTGCACTGATAGTGGTTTAAATGTACTATATGTGAGAGTAAAAACATAATCATTGTTCAAAGAAGGATAATGTCTCGACATTCATAGGATGTAGGGGACAAAAATTAATAGTGTAGGAAATGGGAAGGGGGAGAGAATGGCCATAGTAGTACAGCTAATGGTTTAGGAGGTTCGTTTAGGCAGAAGTTACTACCAGGAAGGTAGGAGATGCCACAGGTTAGATAGGACAGATTAAGACTACGGGTGGTCAAGGCAACTGCATAACTTCAAGTTTAGTAGGTAGGATTTAAGCATAATGAGGTGTCAGGCTGCATTAAGGTATAAAGCTTGGAGCTTGGAGCAGGAGTTGGGACTTGTGTTATTACTAAAGCATATGGTAAGGCATTTGCTAGTTTGGTTCTGTGTTTTCATTTGGTATAGGTAGGAGTTCAGACGGAAAGTGTAATTTGTCAAGACTGAGGGCAAGGTAAGGCAGTTCAGTGGTAAAGTCAGATGTTGCTGCAAGTACAACCATTGCATGGGTGGCAGGGCTAACTAAATGTACTAATTGTAGCTCATTTCTTATTCTTTGGGTGAAATAAGGGAGGCAGTTAAGCAAGATGGAATGCAGTTTGGCTTGCCTTACTTCGATGGCTTAAGGTTGGTATTGGTGGGCCAGGTTTGGGTTTACTGTTTGGGGTGCATTTGGGATCATACTGTTTAAAGGCCATGATAGTGGTTGGCTTCCTATTGGGTAATGGATTTTTGGTGTGTGGGCAAGAGTCCTGTGATGAAATGTTTGGAAAGAGATCGTTTGTGGTTGTTCGATTAATTGGCAGGTACAATGGGGTTGCAATCTGATGTGTGGGTTTGCAATTATCTTTGCGTTGTTTCAAATGATGAGATCTCATTTGGTTATTATATTCACTGGGTGGTAAAATGGGGTTGCCTTTTGGAAGGATGCTATGCAATTGCTTTTGCATGGTTTTCAGTGGCAGAAGGTTTAGTCGGGTTTTAAGATGGTCTGAGATTATTCCCCAGTTGATGTGGAGAAAGGCAAGGAATTTGATAGATGCGGAGAGAGCTCGGAGGTATGTTAATTTTAAGTTGGCGAAATATTTGAAGGGAGTTGAGGTGCATATGATATGGCATGTGGAGTTTGAAAACAGTGATCCTGTATGGTATAGGTCAGATGGAGTTTATTTCAATTAATTTGGGCTGGATTTATTTAACCTTAACTGCACCTGAAGGTGGAGGCTCTATTGAAAGTGGCATGGTCTGAGGGGGAACAACCCTTTGGGCTGGTGGGCAGAGAAGAGGGTCAGGCTTGACCCTCTTCTGTCCCCCTCAGTAGGATATATGAAATTGTGATGGTGATTTGATGGTGGATAACTTGAAATGAAAATATGGAATTGATGATAATATTAAGGTGAGCGGGGACGCTGCCTTCATGAACACTATGATAAGTGAGCAGGTGGGGGACACTGCTTATCCAGGGTGAACGGGTGCATTGCCCTTATGTTTATTATCTTATCTGTTGCAGTGTTGGATTCTGTGTGCCTCAATAAACTTTGACTTTTGTTATTCATTTCCATTGCAATAAAGGTCATCAAATGTCTTTGGGTGTTTGTGTTTTATTAGGACCGTGGCAAGTAAATCATCATCCCTCATAGAATGAATAGGTACAACTAAGAAGTATTCTTTAGTAAAGTTACTCTCAAAACAAATGATTATTCTAAGCAGAAAACTACATATGAATCAAAGGTTCACAAGTGCATGTTGTGTTTGGCCAGCCATTATGAAATATTTGAAACCTTTTAGGTCACTGTACCTCAAAGCTGATTGTTCATAAAAAATAAATCATTAATATATGTTAATTCAGGATTTATGAAACATTATGCTATATGAGAAAAATACTCTGGTCGGTTTTGTAAATTTGTTTTATTTCTTAAATATGCTGGCAGAAGGAAATCCACTCAAACTGCATATTTCTTGTGAAAAGATCTGCTACAAAAATATTTTATTTCTTTATGTATCCATGCTGATGACTTGCTTTCTTACTTCATCTGCCATGACAGATAAATAATTCTGAGACATATTTCACTTTGTTACCATATCTGTATCCCTACATAACAGGAATGTATGAATACCATTGTTTGTGGTATAATATACCATGCAGATCTTGCCAGTCTTAAGTGTACTAAATGTGAAACCAGTGCTCATAGCACTGAACATTCTATCTCCAGAATATGGAACACTTCCTATCATGACGAGGAACAGATAGGTAAAATGTGGAACACTTCCTCTCATAATGTGGAACATAGAGGTAAAATGTGGAACATTTCCTCTCATAACATGGAACAAATAGGTAAAATGTGGAACAATTGCTAACAACTTACTGATAACTTTAGCTAAGAAGCTTACAGGATGGTTAAAATGTGTTACTTCATACTTATAAAAAGTTATTTTGATGAATTAATATGATTCAGTATTATTTACCATGGTAATTGTTTAAAATGATTTTTAATACAGAATGTGCTATAGACCCATTCACTGTGGAACTACGAGGAGCATGGACTAGGGTGGTCCAACCACAGACCCTTGTGGATATACTCATTAGTCATATTAGCCTCATATGTAAAGCTATGGAGCATATGATCTCAGACCTCAATAAAACTGACATTGAAAATCTTTTAACCTCAGACCCTAAACAGTTCAGCTCTGTTAAATGAAGGTCCCACCTCTTTAAACTTATTATCTTATTTATTCAAGAAATAACCTATGCAGTAGATAACAGTTCTAGACCTGACCAAGGCCTTTCACACTATTCCCCATGTAGACACTGTTGACAAATAAATAAAGATAAATACAAACCCTTATGTTATGTTATGGAAAGCTAAATGGCTGTCTGACAAACCCATGTGGTTAGGGTCACAGTCTCACTTCTGAAAACAAAACAGTTACTAGTAGTGAACCTGTGTTTGGATCATCTCTTGTTTTGCAAACTTCTGGCCTAAGGTTTACTAAGTTTACAGACGACTGTAGACTGGGTGCTGTTATTTAATCATCTACAGACTCACAATTGTTCCAACATGTGTTAGATCATGTTAACAACTGATGTAAGGACAATGATCTCAAATTAAAATTTAGCATAATTCATGTTGGTAAACAAACTATTTTCACTTACCATATAGATAATGCACCCCTTCAATCAGATAATGCTGTAAGGGTTCTGGGCACGCTTGCTGATTTTTCCTTATTGTTTGACCTCAGTGTCTGCAGAGTAGTTTGGAAAGCCTTCTCTCTGGTTCTTCTCATTTCCAAGGGCATCTCCACTAGATCCAAAAAACTCCTAATTCTCTTTTACACATATCTCATCAGACCTATTACTGAATATAATGCTGTTTTGGCATGTATTTGTTAAACATATCACTTAACTTGAGAGATCTCAGATTCATAACTAAAAAGATGAGTGGCCTCAAAAATCTTAGTTTTCAGGAGAGACTGGCAGCTCTTCCTCTGTAATTAGTCTCCTACAGACTCTTCCATGGAAATCTGTGTCCTGCCTTTTGGGACATGAAAAGATCCCATCCTCTTTGACCTCCTACTCCTTCACAGAACAAACAATACCTCAAATACCTGGTGAAGAGAACTAAACCTTCATCAGCAGATAAACAAGACATATTGGCATAATGGAGTTACATCTCTAGATATCCCTCACCTCTGAAAGAAACTTCTGGCATCTCAAGCAGAGTAGCACTGTTGCCAACTTCAAGGTAAACCTGGATAACGTAATGGGCATCCTGAAAACCTTTCGCGGTCTATCTTGTCTTGCCCTCCTTTAGGCTAGAGGCAACTATTGACTATTTTTCTTTTTTTGTTTAGTGTAGGCTTGTAAAGGTCTTCAGACTTTGCCTAGTCCTTATCTATGAACCTATGAACTTATTATTCACAGTCTCTCATACACTGTCCTACATAATGACTACAGCTACTAGGGATTCCATCCAATTCTGCCCTGAAACTTTAAGTTTTAATCGGCCAGTAACCACAAAATAAGTTAAGTCCATTATCTTTAGTTTTCTTTCATGTGATTTCAAGGTCTCTGTGGGCTTACGCTGATCTTTATAAAATGGTCAACAAACAAAATACCTCTCCTCTTGGAGGAATACAGTGTATAATTGCTAAAGGAAATGTTCCTCCTGTAAGAAAAACACATTTTTTTCTAATCTTCCAAAATGCAACAAGGAAATTATCCTATCAGCAAACTGCAAAATCACATCTCTGTTTAATGTCAATATGATAATCTTAAGAAAGAGAACGCTGATTATGTTTGAAAATGTGCAACATTTAATTCAATTATTTCAGCTGGGCTTTTTCAAAGGTGGATATTAGTCCAATAACACAGGGTTTATAATGAATTTAATACCTTCCTTATAGAATTTAGATCATAAATTACTTTCTTTTTATTTATGTTTATCAAGTCATTCAACACCATAATATGGTCATATCTGATCACACTGCTAGGCAATGTATAGGTTTAAGGTAAAAATCTCCTCTAGGATTAAGCTGCTCAATTTTAGCTAGATAACCAGATACATTTCCATGTCTATCTGAGCCCCCTCCTCCTCACAGATAATTATCACTACTGAACAAACATGCCCTTTTTTCTAAAGCCTTTTCTATTTAATACTCTGTAAACAATAAGCATCATGATATAAAAAATATTCAGATTGCACTCCCTATGCTAACAATTCATGTTAAATAAACACATATTTCTGTGCAGATAGCTGAATGACTATTCATTAGCATAAAGCTGAGCCTTTTACTTGTGTTATGCATTCTTAAATGTTAATACTTTTAATACCTTTATGGGATTATCATTTGTGACACAGGAAAACCTACATTTATAGAAAAGTAATCAAACTGTACAAACAAGTTCACATTTCAAACATTATTCATAACATATATTGCCATATATCCTGCAATCTAGGTAACATTATATAAATGATTCAGTTCCTGCCTTCTCTTAAACCTCATTCTTCCTCCAAAACATTTTTCTACATGTATTGTTCCCACAATTTCCATTTTTCCTGTGTAGTTTACTTCTATCCTTGGTTTAGATTTTGAGTTCCATTTTCTAGTAATTTCTTTTTTGGCAGCCACTGTGCGGTGGTGGTGCTGCGGTAGCGTTGTCGCCTCACAGTATGACGTTGTCCTGTTCGATTCTAAGCTAGAGCGCCTTCTGTGTGGAAACATGCGTGAATGGGCATACCTTTGTTGAAGGTTGTGCATCAGGGCTGGCAACTCGGCATGTAAAAATCTACTGCCAATCATTAGCGGACCGGAGTTCCGCTGTGGCGACCCCTAACCGGGAAAAGCCGAAAGACACAACAACAACAACTAGAATTAAACTTAATAAGGTTTTCCTATGTCTAGGCCATTCAGATCTTGTATCTAAGCTCAAAAAAGAATTTCCTTAGTTACACTCATTTGCTTGCCTAGTATTTATGACAGAGTGCAAAGGGAATATTTAATCTCGAATGTTAATATTGAGAAGTTTAGTGTTCTGCTATACATGTCTAATCCTTACATGTTTGGTGACACTACTATTACAACTACTATTACAACAGTTTGGATCATTTTTTTCTAGGAATTAAAATATTACTTACTCATTTCTGGACTTTATCAATCATCACATTTTTTGGTTATAAAAATTACATACTATATAGAAATATTAATGCATTTATGGTGAATTTATTACCATTTGCATTGTTTTGTTGATGCCCATGTTTTATGATGTCATCGGTATGACACAGGTTCTTTTATAACTACAAGGTGTTTAAAAATTTGTGCAGATATTAACAGTTTATTGACCTGTTCCTATATTATTGAGTTAAGTAATAAAGGATCTGCACTATCTTATCTGCCGTTTGTTTCTGCCTGAATGTGCTGAGCATTTTGGTGTTACTCAATACTTGTGCAAGATTTATTCTGTTATAGCATCTTTTGACAAATTCACAGGATTAAGATGAAAATTTTTAATGATCAAAATGTTGTGTCCTTTCTTCTCACCAAGTTCTGTAAAAAGTATTTTTGTTTAATATCTAGGTTGCATATTTTGCCATCCCTTTTTGCTGGGATGGTTTTGTTGATCTATATAGTTTTTGGCAGTGTGTGTGTGTGTGTGTGTGTGTGTGTGTGTGTGTGTGTGTGTGTGTGTGTGTGTGTGTGTGTGTGTGAGAGATGGAGAGAGAGAGAGAGAGAGGGTGGACATAGTTCTCAACTTCTTTGCACATGAATTTTGGACAATAATTGGGGGGCAACACCCAAAAGTGGGGATAATTTTAAATATTACATTAGTTCATTTAAAACGTTCACAGAGCAAGATGTTTTGTATCAACATGTTATTTCTGAACAATAAGAACCATGGAACTATATAAAGTCTAGATTTATTAACTGACTGCAATCTTCAGAGATTTCATAGAAAATCAAATATTTTTCAAGAGACAGAGCAAAAATTCTGTGCATATGTGTATGAGTCTGTCCATGTCTCTGCATTTGTGTGTGTGTATAAATGCGTAAATATGTAAGTCTGTCTGTGCCTCTGCATGCCTGTGTGTGTGTGCATCTGAGTTTCTATATATGTACTGGAAGAACTGTTTGTCTGCATGTGTGTGTGTGTGTGTGTGTGTGCGTGTGTGCGTGTGTGCGTGTGTGCGTGTGTGCGTGTGTGCGTGTGTGTGTGTGTGTGTGTGTGTGTGTGTGTGTGTGTGTGTGTGTGTGTGTGTGTGTGTGTGTGTGTGTGTGTGTGTGTGTGTGTGTGCGCGCATGTAGAAGGTTGATTCCCCCCAAGGAAACCTCTTTCAGTTAGGTTTAACTAAATTCTGACATCCTCGAAATTAACAAATCAGCAGATAAAAACAACCCAACTAGTTCAAGCAAACTCAAGAGTAGAAAATATCAAAAAACTTGCCCAGTATGGAAGGTAACAGGAGTAACTGACGAAACTACAACAAAATAAGATAAATTCTTGTTGTTTAATACATAAAGGTGAGCACTTTCGCAATGGTAACCATTGCTTCATCAGACAATTCATACAGGAACTAACCACATTTAAATATATTACACAAATTCAAATTGACCTATCCTCTATACAGACCAATTAATTACCTTAAGTACACATAACAACAGAAGTACATTTTTTAAAATGGTAAAGTGTGTGTGCTTATATGTCTTTGTACACTAAGAACTAACTGATATATATAGGAGCTATTTTAGTTTTCTAGACTTTAGGGCTGGTTTCAGGAGAACGCTATCATTTAAACCTAATCCCCTATGTGCTCCCAGCCTCAGAATCCATTTCATTTCCACATTTTCAGTTAAATTCAGTATGTCTCCCATTCTAATATTTATATTCTGTACATGTAGAACTTGGAACAAAAATACATAATTTTCACCTTTGGCAAGAGTATGTTTGGCCAAAGCACTGTACTCCTGCCCCCTTTCCTTGTACAGTATATTTATTTATTTATTTATTTATTTATTTATTTATTTTACATTTGCTGACCGGGATAGTCCGACTGGATGCATGTCCATTTTCAGCGGAGGCCCGGGGAGAAAAGCTCCAAGGGTAAGCAGATACAGCATTACATAATACCAGCATTACATGTTACAAATAGACTATTTACAGAGATTACATAAGTAAGCAAGTTAAACAAGTTCCACATGTTACAGTTAATCCTGAGCACAAGTCAGGATTAAATTAAATTACACAGTAAACTGGTTAACAGATTTTTACACATTCTAGAGAGAGTTAGCCAGGCTTGATACATTAACATAGCCAGTTAAGTGACAAATGTTGTTTGAGTCTAGTTTTAAATTGACCTAAGGTGGAAAGTAAGGTAATATTAGCTGGAAGAGAGTTCCAGGATCTACTTACAGAGTTTGCAAAGAGAGAATCACTGGCTGTGTTATTAATTTTGCTAGTCTGAATTAGTAATTTGTTAGAGGATCGAAGCGGTCTAGGATTGTTATAGGGGGTGATAATATTTTTAAGTACAGGAGTATTGTCCGGATTATAGAGGATTTTATAGGCCATAATCAGTTGGTTATACTGGATTAGACTGGGTAGTTCAAGCCACCCAAGCTGATTTAGATTGATGCAATGATGTGTCCTAAAAGGCAGACCAGTGGCAAACCTGGCAATGTGGTTGTAGCAAATTGAGAGTTTGTTAAGGACAGTCTTGTTTAAATTCGAGAGTAGAGGGGATGCATACAGAAGGGTTGAAAGAAGGGGAGAGCGAGCTATGGCAATTTTAGCTGGAGGGGTTAGGAAGGCTTTCATTCTGTAAAGTGGCCCTAGTTTTTTATTGATGGTTTTGATAGTTTGGTTAACATGTAGGTCAAATTTTAGATTATTGTCTATGATGACACCTAATATTTTGTAGATGGGTCAGGGGAGATTATTGTGCCATCATTTGATTTTATGGTAAAGGTGAAAGCAGTAGACCTATGTGTTGGTGAAAATAAGAGCATTTTAGTTTTTTGGGGGGATTTAGGATCAGACGATGTTCAGAAAGCCAGTTTTCTATTGTATTAAAGGTGGTCTGGGCAGCTGGCCATAACTCTACTGGAGATGTGGCTGAGCAAATCAGAGTAGAGTCATCACCATATTGGATACAGCTGACTTTTGGGATGACAGTATAAAGGTCGTTAATGAAGATGGAGAACAGCAAGGGCCCTAGTACAGAGTATGTGGTCCCTAATTCATTCCCTAAGGTGGCGATTGGTCTTACCTACATAGAACTGGTAGCATGTTCTACAGTGAGCTACATATACCACATTTCTGGTGTTACAATCTGCTAAGTTCCTAAGCTCCCAAAGGTGCCCTGTTTCAGGATGTTTAATAAATCTGGATTCATCAATATAAATACAGTAGGCACAATTCCTACATTTCTGTGTGCCATTCCTTATGTTCTCTCTCATCTTTCTCATCCATCTCATTCTTGATATTTTTGGGTAACACAGCTGTTGTTTTAAGTTTTTCTTATTTTTTAAAAAAAATGTGGCTGTGTACCCACTATACTGGTAGTTTCCTCATCCACTAATAACATGCCAACTTTGATGGATAATATCTTGAAATTTGCTTATATTCATTGTATAAGGTAAGACCATAGTGGTATAGGGTAAGCTTTTGTTCCTATTAATTACTATTTCCTTTACTACTCTATCAGAATAGTCTGGTCTTGCTTTACCATTCCCTTCTCTATATACTTCCTGACAAACTTTATTAATTTCTTGCTCATTATATCCTCTTTTCAAGAACTCTGTTTTTAAATTACTAAATTCATTTTCACATACCTCTTCCTGGCAGCATAGATGGGATACTCTCATTGCCTGTCTTTTAACAATATAGGAAATATGCATTGATTATGTATACTGGTCTGGTGTTGGGCGATAGCACTGCTTCCCATGTAGCTTAGTTAACCAGTTCATACCTTCTCTGTAAATAGTGACATCCAAAAAGTCTATACTCTTTTTGGAATGGCTGCTGGCTAGTGGGGGCTGGTTCTTTTGTGCTTTTTTTTAAAAAAAAGTTGTCTAAGGTTGTATCCTCTGATATTTAAGCCCTAACTTTGAGAGGATTTCTGTCTATTCACACTGAGCAGAGTGGAGGAGGGGAATTGACTACATTCTGAGATATATAAGTATCCTGTTTTTTTTGCTTATTTATACTGGTTATTACTTCTAGCAATTTATATATAGCACTTTGTATTGCCTGCTGCATACTTTTTACTGTATTTTATTGTTGTTAACTAATCTGCATGGGTAACTGATTTGTTTGCAGTTAAAAGCATTCTGTAGAGTCTCCTTGCTCTTTTATCTGTTAAAAACTTTCATTTTGTGGCTCACTGCTGTCATAAAGATTTCTGTAGTGTTTACTGTCTAAAAGAGTGTAGGCTAATAGCTTTACTATTGGTCCCTTCCCTCCCTCCCTCCCTGTTGGTGTCTTGTTATTATACTTGGTGGCTTTGCAGTTGCCCACCCCTACTGTAAATTTGATCTGGGACACTCCTCCCAGTCTGGTGTCATTAGCTCATTCTGCCTAATACAGAGAGAACATCTGAGAAGGCCTTCTGCTCCTCCTTTCTCTCTTGCTTTAAAAAAAAATGCCTGAATCTCCTTGTGTTCTGATTGTGCTTCTCAGACATTTTGGAAATATAGAGTATATCTTAGTGCATTTATTAAAACTGTATTTGTCTTAATATTGCTACAACTCAAGTGCTCTAGGTTGCACGGCATCTGAATTGTTTAAGTGTGTTTTAGCTGCTTTTCTGTATATATAGACTTCTCTGTGTATGTAGACTAGCTACTTATTCTACTGTATTACTGCCTCTTAAATAATTTTTCAGTTGTGCACTTTCCTTGCTTCATTTAAAAAGTTTTAAATTGCTAATTTTGTACAGTTTTAATTGCATTTACTGTTTAGGAATGCACATTCAAGTGTGTTAGCCTTTTCTGTGTTTATTTACTGTATTATTGCATTGTTTAGCCTGTTTTAACCAAAAAAAAAAATACTATCTTGTTTGCTCGTTTCCCACCTTTCCTAGCCAGTATAGTCCAGATCGCAGGCTTTGCTTGTCTCAGGACTTTATTTTCTGTGATCGGAGCTATCCAGACCTTGCTGTGGTAGAGGGAAGTCATACTGCTTACCAATTGGGGTGGTGAGTATTGTACTCCCTATCTAACACTAGAAGAGTGGTTTCCAGCTCTGAAATTGTAAGTTTATTAGCCTTTTTAGGCTGATTTCTATCCCTTTCAACTTTCTGGCCTAAAAACGTGTGTGTTTACGCATTTTTCACATTGTGCAGCACCGCGGGGCTACGGTTAAACTATTCCAGGGTGCCAGAAAGTCTGCTCTTCAAATTTTCCCTTAGGACTAGCTGGTTTCTCAGTAGTAGCACTAACATCTGAGCCCCTGTGACTAGCACTTGCTCTAGAACCTGCTGGAAAGCACTAGGAAGTCTGAAACTGATACAAGCACTCAACTCTCCTTGTCAATAAGGAGAAATTAATCATAGGCACTAAACAGCCTATAATTGCAAAGTACCTTGCAAAGGTAAGGGAAAACAGCTCTTGTACTTTACAAAAAAAACCCACCTAAACAGGCATGTCCAAGGGTCAACTTCCGGTGATTTCTCCTGTCCACCTGGTGAATCTGGGCATACTGGGGCAATGCAGCAACTGCCTCATGTACACAGACAATCCTCTCCTCCTACCACCCAACACTACAACCTGCGAGAGATGCACTTACATAGCCAAACTGGAGGCAAACCTCTCTTCTGCCAAGATTGTGCTAGACAGTCAAGAGGAGAAGGTTAACACCTGCACTACACCTCAAGCAACACAGAGCCCTTCAAAACCCACATCATCAACACCCACACATAGCAACACTAAACCCTCATATGCGGAGGCCCTTAATCTTATCCTGCCCAAGCAACAAGGACCTCTGAAGTCAAAACACAAAAACCAGTCACAACCAAAGTAACACATAGCTCACAACACCAGTGTGCCTCCCAACAACAGCCCCTAAGGCAAGACAATGTACCCAACACTTTAGTCATATGTGACTCTATAGTCAGGCACACTGATGTCCCACTCACCAGGCTGAACAAGGAGAAAATTACAGTCAGCTGCCTGTCTGGTGCCAAGATCCGCCACATAACGCATGCACTCAAGTCACTCCACAACTAGTACAAATACGACTCTGTCATTGTCCATGTTGGAGTGAATTACTTGAGACATACCTCCCTGGACTACATGAAAAAAGACATGGAAGAGCTCTCAGATCATGTGGCCCAGGCAGATATGCCTCTAGCCCTGAGTAGCATCCTGCCTTTGCCCAGAAAGATACCACAGTATAAAGACAAAATGATTGATTTCAACAATTGGCTAAGCTTCTGGTGTCATTCAGAGGGGATCCAGTATCTGTCTGCCTGGGAAGACGTGATCGATTAACCACAATGCTTTGCCAGAGATGGTCTGCACCTCTCACCCCCTAGGATTCAGGCTAGTTGCCCAACACAATGCATCTGCAATTCTCCAGGTGCAACTAACACTAGGTAAAACTGCAATCCAAATTGTAGCTTGCTACAGATCCCCCCCCCCATGGCCCATGATTCTCACTACACCTTTCTAAACATACTGGAAAATATTAAGATACAACCAAATACCCTAATATTGGGTGATTTCAACTAACCTGCCATTAACTGGGAAAACTACTCGGGTACCCAACATGTTTTCCCAACGGTTCTTGGAATTCATAAATTCCAATGCCCTGGATTAACTAATCCACTGTCCCACCAGGGGCTCCAATATCCTAGTCCTGGTCATTGCCAACATGGGAGATAGATGCTCCACACCAGTGGTCATCCCCTCATTGGTCAGGTCTGACCATAAGCAAATCACCCTTGACATTCACATCCCACCCCCACCCCCCAGTAAGGAAACCTCCATAAAAAAATTCTCCAAAGCCGGCGTCATGCTACTCAAGTCAGAAGTGACAAACTTCATGACACCTATGCAGACGGGATCTGAAAGTTCAACTGCTGAATCCTACACTAAGGCACTGTACGAGCATATCGACTCGTGCGTGAATCATGCCATCCCAAACAGAACCAAGATGCTGTCCTCCAAAAAAGGAAGCCAATCTGGTGGTCCCCTGCTATAAAAAAACCTATACAACAGAAGGAAGAAACTGTTGCAGAAAAGAGGAAAATCCCAGGATGCAAAAAACTCCCTTACCAGCCTTAGTAAGAAGCTGAGATCCCTCATAAAATCATCAAAAGCTAGTTACAAAAATAAAATTGCCAAAGATTCCAAAGACAACCACAAGGCATTTGATAGTTATGTCAAGAATCTAAATGGCAATGCTCAGATCTGCTCTGAGCTACAACAGAATGGCATTAAATATACTGATCCCAAGGATATTGCCAATATTCTAGCAGATCGATTTAGTGCCAACTTCACCACCCTTTCACCCCCTAAAGGGCCCATCTCAATACCAAAAGATTGCCAAATTCTGGTAATCACAGACACACAGGTTGAAACCGCACTCTCCAAAGCTAAGAATACAGCATCCATTGGGCCAGATGACATCATGGGCTGTGTACTACATGAACTACAAAATGAACTGGCACCTCACTTAAGTGTCATATTTAATCATAGTCTCACCTCAGGCTTCATGCCCACTGAGTGGCACACAGCTACAGTTATCCCACTCCACAAGGGGGGATCTACCTTGGATCCCAGGAACTACCGTCCCATCAGTCTGATTAGCCTGATCTGCAAGGGCATGGAACGCATCATCATGGAACTTATAAACAAAGACACTGGCAACCTTCAAACACTGGAAGCCACCCAGTTTGGGTTCATGAAGGGCTGATCTTGTCTCCTGAACCTGATTGCCTTCTTCAAATCAGTCTCCAGAGCTGTGGACGAGGGTAAGGCGATCCACACAGCCTATCTGGACCTCGCCAAGGCCTTCAACACCATCCCCCACTCTGGAATCATAGATAAACTTACTAAGCTGGGCATAAATCCTTATGTCACTCGATGGGTTGCCAACTGGCTTACTTTCAGAACCCAGACTGTAAAAGTAGCCGACTCCAAATCCAGCTCCAGACAAGTGGCAAGTGGAGTACCTCAGTGTTCAGTCCTGGGACCGCTCTTGTTTGGCATCTACTTCTCTGAAATTCTACAAAAGGGCATCACAGAAACAGATGCTTGGTGCCAGATCCATGGGCTCAAGCTTAATGCCAAGAAATATATAGTTATCCCCATTGGAAAAAAAAACATGCACCCATGAATTACCACATAGGTGGAAGTACACTAAACATTGAAAGTGTGATGAGTGACTTAGGGACACAGGTGGACAGTGGTCTCACCTTTGATAACCACATCGACACAACAGTCAGGAAATCCTTCTATGTGGTACATCTCATCACTATCCCTCATTAGACCCATTATAGAGTATAACACCCCATTTGGTATGTATCTCACAAGACGTCTGCAACATCTGGAAATGACACAGAAATACATCACTAAAAGAATCACAGGCCTAAAGCAGATGCCATATGCTGACCATCTAAAAAAACTCCAGCTATACTCTGTGGCATATTGTTTACTCAGAGACGATCTCTGCTTAACATACAAGGCCATGTCAAACCCTGAACTGTTGGACATGTTCCACTTAAATCCCAATCCCTCAGAGCCACATGCTCCAGGGATCTAAACCTTGTCATCACAATAAAAAAAACATGCTGGAGGGACAGGTTCCTGACCCAGAGACTCCCCATACTCTGGAATAGACTGCCCATACATGTCAAGCAGAGTGCTTCCTTGGCCCTCTTCAGAAGGAACCTTGACAATTGGATGGGAGATAGGAAATTTACCCCAGGGATCATGTCAGTCACCCTGCTAGACAGGTGTCCAGGGAAATAAATATTATGGGAAGAAATATCCAGGGAATTGTTATGGCTAGGCTTGTATAGGCCCTAGGGCCAATAGCCTAGTACCAACCTATGAACCTAAGTGTCTTGAGTTACATCAAAAACAAACATACCTCAAGGCTTGTCAAACAGGATGACATGTCTAAGCTTCTCCATATTACCATTACCATAAGCAAAGTCCACACCATATTCTTGCATGCTATAGATCCCCCTCTATGACACAGAAATCCCATAACACATACTTAAACTTAATGGAGGCACCATTCAATCTAATATAATATTCATGAGTGAATTTAACTACCCCTATAAAATGTGAATCATACACAAACTCAAACTTGACTGAATTTTGAAAATACAAATACTCAGGACTGGATAGTCCATATGCCCACTAGGGGAGCAAGCGTTCTACTTCTGGTCCAGAGTAATGTTCTCTTTGGTAAGGTCAGACCATAAAGCTGTGTCTTTCAAGATAAAACTAAAACCCAAGACCCAAGCTAACCCTGGAGCATTTGGGAACTATTATAAGGCAAACTTCCTAATATTAAGTGATAACCTGGCCAACTTTCACCCCCCTTCCCAACTCTGAGAACACTGCAGCCTATCCAGAATTTTTCACAGGAACTCTGCACAATTATGTTAATAGAGGCATTGAGATAGCTGTGCCCTGAAGGAATAAGCACAAAACAAACACTAAAAACAAACCACCATAGTGGAATTCCAAGCTCAATTGGTTCTATATCAAAAAGAAAAAACTAAACACTCAGCAAAAATTAGGAAGTGCAATACCTAGCAGGATAAAAACTCTCTTGTCAATGTAAACAAGCAACTCAGGGCAAATCAAGCCTACAAATCCAAAGTTGAAGTAAAAATCTCTTGTTTAGCATCTACTTCTCTGAAGTACAGGCCGACATTAAGGGACTCTGGCTAACAAAGTTCGCAGGTGACTGCAAACTGGGAGCCATTATTGAATCCCCAAATACTGTGGATACTCTACAAAAGGGCCTTACAGAAACAGATGCTTGGTGCCAGAGCCATGGGCTCAAGCTTAATGCCAAGAAATGCATAGTTATCCCCTTTGGGAAAAAACATGTACCCTTGAATTACCACAGAGGTGGTAGTACACTAAACACTGAAAGTGTGATAAGAGACTTAGGGACACAGGTGTACAGTGGTCTCACCTTCAATAACCACATCCCACAATAGTCAGGAAATCCTTCTATGTGGCACACCTCATCACTAAGGGCTTTTCATCCAGAAAAAAGGAGGTCATTGTCCCACTGTACTCATCCCTCATTAGACCCATTATAGAATACAACGTCCCATTTGGTATGTACCTCTCAAGACATCTGCAACAACTGGAAAGGCAGCAGAAATACCTCACTAAAAGAATCACAGGCCTAAAGCAGATTTCCTATGCTGACCACCTTAAAAAACTCCAGCTATACTCTGTTGCATATTGTCTACTCAGAGGCGATCTCTGCTTAACATACAAGGCCATGTCAAACCCAGAGCTGTTGGACATGCTACACTTAAAGAAATCCCAATCCCTCAGAGACACACGCTCCAGGGATCTAAACCTTGTCATCACAATAAAACAAACATGCTGGAGGGATAGGTTCCTGACACAGAGACTCCCCAGACTCTGGGATAGACTGCCCATACATGTCAAGCAGAGCGCATCTTTGGCCCTCTTCAAAAGGAACCTTGATGATTGGATGGGAGAAAGGAAATTCACCCCGGGGATCATGTCAGTTGCCCTGCTAGAGAGGGGTCCAGGGAAGTAAATAGTGTGGGAAGAAATAGCCAGGGAATTGTTATGGCTAGGCTTGTATAGGCCCTAAGGCCGATAGCCTAGTACCAACCTATGAACCTATGAACCTATAATAGCTTCCTAAGGACAACCTTTCTTTAGCTATGTCCACAACTTCAAAGGTAGTGCACAACAAATGTTCAGAACTAATTCTAAATGCAGTCACCTACACTGAATCAGGAAGTTTAGTAAATCTACTGGCCCCCCTCTCCCCTGCAGTTACCCCTGAGGAAATACCTTCAAATGTAGCCACATCCATATATCACTAGGGAGAAGGTCCTCAAAGCACTGTCAAGGCCAACATCACTGCACTGATGGGCGCCAGTAATATCCCAGCATGCCTCCTAAATAGCATGAAACATGACCACTAGAGTAACTATTTACCTATATCCTCCAGGCAGGCTTTACGTCACATGAATGGAGAATTGCAACAGTCATCTCTCTGCACAAGATTGGGCTATCTACAGACTCTGGTATCTACAGACCCATAAGCCTGACTAGTCTCATATGCAAAGCAATGGAAAAAACTATTAGAAATGATTAACAATGATGTAAACCTTCAAATAATGGATCCTTCCCAGTTTTGTTTCATCAAGATCAGGTCATGTTTACTCTGCCTGGTAGATTTCTTCAATAAGGTCAACAAAGCAATAGGAGAGAGCAAAATGGTGCTTGCTGCCTTTCTTGACCTGGCCAGGACACCTGATACAATATGCCATTTGAACATTGTAGACAAAGTCACAGAATTAGGCATAGACCCCTATATCTCCTGTGGGATATCCATTTGGCTCTGAGCAAGGACCCAAAAAGTTAGGCTAGGGGAGTCAATCTCCACAAAGAGGCAAGATCCACTCATGTGTGTGTGTGTGTGTGTGTGTGTGTGTGTGTGTGTGTGTGTGTGTGTGTGTGTGTGTGTGTATACATACATATATATGTATCTCTCTCTCTCTATATATATATATATATATATATATATATATATATATATATATGTATAAATGTATTGTGTGTGTGTGTGTGTGTGTATATAAATATATATATATATATATATATATATATATATATATATATAAATATATATATATATATATATATATATATCTACACCCACACTCACACGCATAAAGATAAGCATCTCCCTCTGAGAACAAGGAACTCATTTTAGCTGAACAAATTCCAATAATGGACTTGCAGTCAAAACTTGACAACCTAACTTTTTTTTCAGTAATTTGTGATTTCTTATGATACTTAGTGATATAGAGTGTCTTTGCTGTTACACATTGTTTCCATTAAATGACTCATGTCAAAAAAAATATTTAACATGAGATGTTAACTCTTTATGTGCCTTATCAGGTACTAAACACAATTCTTCTTGCCCCATCCTTGCTCCATCTCTTGTTAGATTTCATGAAAAGTTTCCAGCTACATGTTATACAGGAACAAAGTTCTGACTATACCATGGGTAACCTGGGTCTCTTTAGCAGCCCAGCACCGAAGAGTATGGTGATGTGGCAGAGATAAATGGTTATACAAAGCATGCCTGCCTCAAGGTGCAGAAGAGTTTAGGGTTGCATGCATGGAGTGCACAATTCTTGTTAGATCCCTGTTGTAGTCTGGAGAATGCAAAGAGGTATTTGCAGTAGGAGGGCTGGAGAAGGGCCTTTGAAGTCATATCACTGTAGGAGTGAATGGCATCAACTGTATCAGCCATTGAATTCTGTCCATTAAACATCTGCATGTATGAACATGAAGGTAATATAAGGCTATATACAGAAAACCACATCACACTATATTTATTCATTTGAAATTTGTTTACTGGGAATGTCCAACTTGGAAGGAGTCAATTTTCAGCAGAGGCCAAGGAGAAATGCTCCTTACACATGTCTTTTGTATCAGGGGAGGAAACTAGCCTGGAATAAACACACATGAATGCAGGGAGGACATGCAGACTCCATACAGAATGCACCCCGGCTGAGAATCGAACCATAGAGCATCTTTCTGTGAAGCAACAATGGAAACCACTGCACCATCCAGTGTGTTGGATTTGAACCCTGCCTCACCTGTGCTCTGACCATGAACTCACTACATGTATACCTGTTGCCACACAGAAAGCTATATGGATCTGTAGAAAAACAAATGGGTCAAATGTGCAGCTGAGAGTGTGGCTTGATGGAAAGAGAGGACTACAGACAAAAAATTAGTAAAGAGTTGCAGCTACATTATTTTCACCATTGTGAGTTGAATTTCTGCAATGATTCCTTAAAGTGCATAGTGTAATTGTATAAATCTAAGCTTGTTTGGCATGCACAACAGGTCACCTGCCAAGTGGCATAAAAGGCAACACTCATGCATAGTGGGATGAGCTTTTAGACCAAAGAAGTATACTC
Source organism: Protopterus annectens (assembly GCF_019279795.1). Classification (NCBI taxonomy): domain Eukaryota; kingdom Metazoa; phylum Chordata; order Ceratodontiformes; family Protopteridae; genus Protopterus; species Protopterus annectens. The sequence goes on along the minus strand of NC_056745.1, from coordinate 1,375,112,806 downwards.
TCCTAAAACAAATGGCCCAATTCAGCATCACCATACCTTGGTGTACCTTGAGCTGCAAGCACTTATAAACTTTACAAATAACATTTTGAGTCTATGTACCATAATTTCACTTTTAAATATCAGCCATTTTAAAATATACAAATTTAATTCTTCTTCTTCTTCTTTCAGCTTTTCCCGGTTAGGGGTCGCCACAGCGGATCACCTTGTCCGCTTATGATTGGCAGTGGAGTTTTACTGTGCCACGTTGCCAGCCTGGCACCCAACCTTCCACAGAAGGCACACACACGCACACACTCACTCACACCTAAGGCCAATTTAGAGTGTCCAATCCACCTACAGCATGTCTTTGGGATGTGGGAGGAAACCGGAGCACCCAGAGGAAACCCACGCAATCACAGGGAGGACATGCAGACTCTGCACAGAAGGCACCCCAGCTGAGGATCAAACCAGAGAGCCTCTTGCTGTGAGGAGGCAGTGCTAACCACTGCACCACCATGGCCGCCCAAAATATACAAATTTAATAATATGAGAAAATAAAACATTTTTTCTGTAGTTTAGGTGAGTCATGGATAATTTCATGACCTCCAATTATTGAAATATAAAATGTATTAGAATGAGAATCATGAAAAAAAAAAAACTGAGGGGATAAAAAGGTAAAGCATCATTCTTATTATTCAGAACTCCCATAAGCTGCCACAAAGGAAACTTTACCTCCTTCATCAGCATCCTTAATATGATCAACTCTGACTTACTTGTAACTTGACAAAAGCCTTTTCCCTGCAATAGTGACTTTGCTGTTTGGCAAGCTGTGCATAACCACTCATGTGGTCATTAAAAAACAAATATCTGGCTCTCTATTAATGAGCATGCCATCTGTAAAGCACTCACCTTAACCTTTACTCGTCCCTTCTTCTTCCCATGGTTTCCTTTTTGCCTTGAGGATTCCAACTGGTCCTCTGATGTACTATGCACATAAGGAGGCATGGGCTGTGAAGTGGAGCTTATGAAACTCTAACAAAACAATTAAAACATAATTTGCATCCCTTCAGTAATACCAACATTTGCACAAGCACATTTATAGGTCATTATATCACAATAAAGCCACAAGAATCTAGGTAGTAGATAGTTACAGTACAATGGAAACATTTGATCCCCCAAAGGTTATCTGTTTTTCTCTGCTAGTTTGGTGTATTAATAATGTATAATAACATCGTTTGCTATATTTTCAATCCGTTCTGTTACTTAAAAGATAACTGATCTCTATGACACCAACTAGCTGCCAATGGTATTTTAACAATATGTATATTCAGTATACCCTTGGTGTTATTCATTAAATGTGCTTCTGACTTTCTTTGTATTCCCAGGCCGAGACTGAAATTGGTCACCTGTGTTCAGTGCTCTACCCCAGTAAACAAATTGTAAACAAAATTTAAATACATAAATGAATGTGGTTAGGGGAATGTCAATCACATTTTGTGCAGCTGATAGCATTTCATTGTCTGTGTTGCCTCTGGTCTTACATTGTACAAGGTAGAGGGATGGGTGGAGGTTTTAGTTATATTACGGAGAAAATAAAATGCATCATGCATTGGTAATTTCTATTGGTAGGATAGCTAATAGTATTGTTTATCAGTGGGAGTTGGTATTTGATCCTGAACAGGGTCATCTGGCACCTTGTTCAGGTAACTGAACAGCTGCCCTAAAAGTAGAGGAGTAAAAAAAGTCGAGAAAAAAAGACATGGAGACTATAATAAAATAATTGGATCCTTCTTTTACTGCCAGATAAAGGAAATTAACCAAACTGTTACAGACACAGATTCATAACTTACTATAAAGCCAAATGTCTAACCAAAATGGCAGAAAATGTCCAACTGTTGAAGTAGCTAGGTTAATGTTATATTAATGAGACAAACAGAAGGCCAGACAGACATCCAGCCTGCCACTCCATAACATAGCTAATGATGTCATAACTAACTGATGCAAAACAAAGATAGAGAGAGAGAGAGAGAGAGAGAGAGAGAGACAGAAACAAGCATGTCAAACAAACTGCATTAAGTACTAAAATGTATGTGCAGCCCATACAATTTCTCAGATGTAAAAAGAAGTCCCTGCACATAACAACTGCTCATATCCTCCACAAAACTATTGTACTAAAAATTATTATGTTAACCACGTGTACGTTTTTAAGGTATTATGTAACTGTACATTTTAAAGATGTTTTTGACCATGTTGTATGTTATACAATTAAATTAACTCTACGTTGTAAAAATATAAATTTATTTGTGAGTTTCTAATATGTCTGTATGTGGAGCTTTTCTCTCTGGCCTCCACTGAAAATGGGGTCTACGACCCAGTCAGACTATCGTGGTAAATAAATGTCAAATAAATAAATAACACAAACAAGAGAGAAAACAATTGCAAATAGCCACAAAGCAAGCAACAGACTGGAATGTTGTAATTAGACAATCAGTAAACAATCAGTAGAGGTCTTCCATCTATAATCATGCTTGGCGATTCACTAACAAGGACACTGTGTATATAATCCAATATACAAAATTAATTTAACTGGGCAGCCCACCGCTACTGTCTTGCCAAAATCCATGAAGTTGTCTTACTTTTTTTCAGGCACTTCACCCATTCACTTTGGTCGTACTGCTCCCACTTAACTAAGGGATGTGTTGGAATCTCAGGGAACCCTATACTGATACTTGGAATAGCATCACTGTTAAGGTAAATGAGGGAATACATAATAAGTTAGAGGTGGAGGTGCCTTAGAATATTACCCTTAATCCAAGGCACAGGAATGCTAGACTCATTGTATACATGTGGGAGGGGTGGGTGGGTACTGCCCCCTACATAGGGAGTGCAGGCAAGGAAAAAATGTTGTAACATTCACTGTATGTATATCCAAACTGCAGTTTATTTTTTTGTACTTGCTGGGCTCAGAATTAGGAGACTTGCATTTCTTGTATGGAGACCTTAAACCCAAACAATCTCACTATTTTCTTGTCTACAGTTTTTGACTGCGGTTTACAACATTTGTATATCTTTCAGTGTGTGTTTATGTGATGTGTCAGCATTGTACACCTTCCACAATATGGGTGGATACATCCCAGCATGCAACCATCCACTTATATAGTTCTTGGTGCTGTTAGTCACCTTGCCATTTTGTATACCTGGTTTCACTGCTTAACATTCCACATATATTTGATGTCTAAGACCTTATATTTCCAAAAACAATTGATAATAATACACCAGATTGTCAAATACTATATGTGTTAAAAGAGCAGAAGACTTGATATCCACATCCAAAAACTCCAAAGAAGGATGTTTAGTAAATTAGAAAACAATAAAAAATAATTAGCCTTTTTATTTATTAAACATCTTTTTTTTGGATTTCCTGGGTGTGTTGAGTGAATTTGTAATGATGCCATTCATAGCCCTCTCATTTGCCTGGCACTTACAGTCTAGAAAAAATACTCATCAGTATTTGTGAGTTATAACTCCTACTTCTATCTGTATACATTTTATGTTAATATACAAACAGACAGAAATAGTAATAATTTAAACTGAAAGTCCCAGACTTTCCGTAAGTGCCCAACTTCTGTTTTTATTTTCCATTCTCTTCAGGCTTAACCTGGATTTTGGATCAGAGCATTTGCAACAGGTACTTCCATTCCTGTTTCTAACAAGTCTCCCAGCCACAAATCATCTTTTAGCTCAGAACATATTTTTTTCATCTTTCGTGCATAGACACTGAACAGTTAAAGACTAGATGGAGGTAGGGTACAGAATCTCCCAGACAATTCTTTGACATTTGAGAATTTCTCATGGCTAAAATTCCCACTCCATATCCTTCCTTATCTTACCCAAGAGTGGTACCCCTCACTTCTCTCTCAGTCATGTTGTTTCCAGATCAGTTTCTTCCTAATCTTTTTCCTTCTATCCTTTCATTTTCTGCAGTCTACAGAGTAAGGGTGGGGTTGTTACCATTTCCTTTTTTTCACCATCCTTTTTCATTCAATTCATCCCCACTGGACGCAAAAGCCATTATCTCTCTCATCCAGCTCTGCTCAGGATCACTCTTCTTGCTGTTCACTTTTATGAAGATCGTGAAAAATTCCTAGTTACCTCTTACATCTACTGCTGATTCAGGTTCTTTGACAGTTGAAGTCACCTTCTCGTGGATTTTTTCTGGAGTACAGCAATGTGCGCTGACTTCCCTACTGAGATCTTTGCCTGAGAACAATGGACTAGCTAATTGCTTTTCGGTCTGAGACTCACCCTTCACAATGTCAATTTCTGTAGCTGCAAGCTACCATCACACATTTTTTCTCCTTAGGGCATCTCTGTGAATAAAAAATATTTCTTCAGGAGAGCTGCAAGCCCAGCTTTTAATCTCACAGCTCTCTCTCTGCTGTGTATTTTGGATTGGAGTTGTAAATCAGTCAAAGTGTTATTCCTTTTATTCTAAGGTTTCAGGCATCTGTACAGAAAATTTTATGTACACCAGTGGGAAGTCTTCCTCGTGGTGTATCTTTTGGCCTGACATTTCCAACCTTATTAAAGTGCAGGATTGATTGCAGTACTGTCCAGTCTGTGAGCTTTTTAAGTTTGTATATCCAGATTGGGTGCCTCTTTCAACTTGCCACTGAAATGAGCATTTCCTTTGGTCTTTTCCTTTCAGACAATAATTCTGATACTCTGATATTCTCTTGGTGAGATTCAGTCAAAAGGTCTTCTTCCTGAGTATGTATTATTAGTACTTGTGCTATACGTTTGGAAATGTTTTCTTCCTGTTTTATACAATATAGATCATACTCTTCCAGCCAGCAGCAACACTCATCTACTCCTACACCTAGCTAGTTCAACTTGGTACATCATGTGAAAGGGACAGCTTTGGACCCTCAAGCAGTAGGTGGGCTGGAGATCTTCAAGACGTCCAAGGGTCTGTCAGTTCCCCCCCCCCCAAAAAAAAAATATACAAAAGTGAGATCACAGGAGCAAATCAATACTTTAATCATAGTTTCACAGGAGCTTACTAGGCTAATGGCCCAAGGGCCTTTACAAGCCTAGCCATATTTATCCCAAATTACCAATTTAGAAATAGTTAGGTGAGGTAAGTTCATAGTCCAATACACCTATGCTAGGGTAATTAGTACTGACAGCCTTTTACTGACTGCTTCTGTCCATGAGGGACATGGGAAACTTCTAGGAGAGAATTTATCATTACCCTTCCATTTGTCCAAGTTGCACTTGAAGAGGGTCAGAAAGGGGCTCTGCTTCACATGAATGGGAGCTTGTTCCAGAAGAGGGGTAGTCTCTGGAAGATGTATCTATTTCTCTAGCATGACTTGTTCATGTCAGAGGCTAGGATGAGATCCTTACAATGGGTGACACTATTTGCTGTTAGATTTATGAATGTGTAACATTTCCATCAGGGCCAGGTAAGAGACTGCCCTATAAGTCTGACAGTTCACCCCTTGGTAGCCTGTAGGAGACAGAATGTGTTTACTTTGTTTGATTGAAAACACATTTCACTGAAAGTCATTTCGTTGAAGCCTCATTTCACTGAAAATTAATTGCCTGAGCACAATTCACTTAAAGCTCACTTCACCGAAAACTCATTAGACTGAAACACATTTGTCTAAAAAGGTTTATGCCCTGTTGTGCTATCCTGGAGTTATCATATATAGTAAAGGGGGGTGTGGGGGTGTATCCCTCCACCAGTTTTAAATATTGTAAACCATAGATACAGATATTTACAAGTCAAATGAATAACTCTCTCCAGAAGATAATATATACCCAAACTATGTGGGGGGCATAGCCCCCCACATCCTTTTACTATATATACTAACTCCAGGATCACACTACAGTGGGGAACAGGGCATATACCTTTATAGACGAAATTAGTTTTAGTGAAATGAGTTTTCATTGAAGTGAGCTTTCAGTGAATTGTGCTCAGGCAATTAATTTTCAGTGAAATGAGACTTCGACAAAATGAGTTTTAGTGAAATGTGTTTTCTATCAAGCAAAGTAGACCTGACAGAATACGGTGATAGGGATTTCAGTATTTCTGAATAGGATTTTTTTTTGTGCACCCTGTATTTTTTTGGTGAGAAAACTCTCAGGTCTCTCCATCTGTTGCAGGTGTCTGGTGAGGTCCATGCTAAAGGGTGCATTATACTCAATTATTAGTGATATGAGGACCAAGTACAATGGAATTATAACATCCTTAGATCTAGATGCCATGCCTTTACTTATGAAATGTGTCACATAGAAGGATTTCCTTACCACTGTGGACCACATGGTGGTCGAAGTTCAGAGTGCTATTAACCCGACTACCCAGGTCAGGTCCCACTGAGTCTACTATTAGGGAGATGCTGTCTATATTCTAATTAGCAGGGATGTCTGCTTTCCCAAAGGAAATAATTATGCATTTTTTGCCTTTAGCTTCAAGCTGTGGCCTTGGCGCCAATCACTTTTCTGCATTAATCCTTTCCACAGTATATTGGTATTGTTAGGAGCATCGATGATTGCCCCCAGTTTGCAATCACTGGCAAACTTGGTCGGCCACGGGCCATCCACATTTTCCTGGACTTCTGGGAAATAAATTCTGAACAGTAATGGGCCCAGGACAGAACCCTATGGCATACCACTGTTGACTAGTCTTTTGCTACAAGTGAATTTGCCCACTTTGACAGTTTGTGTCCTGTTGGTGAGCCATTTGGCTACCTACCTGATGATGTAGGGGTTAATTCCCAACTAAGTTTCTGTACAATATCTGAGTGGGAGATAGTGTCAAATCCCTTGGCTAGGTCAAAGGTAGGCAGTATGCACAGTCTTTCTCTCATCCAGGGATGCGGTGATGTTCTTGAAGAAGTTAACCGGTCTCCTTTGAAACAATTGTAAGGCCAGATGCGCCATCAAGATCAAAAACTCTTAGGAATTTTTCCAAGACAAAACTAATAACTGATGCCATAAGGAATTTCAAAGCCCCCCATGAACACAGATAACATAAATAGGTACCAGGCTATCTGCACAAGGGCATTATAAGCCTAGCCAGAGTTTGTCAGCTTTCGCCCCATTGATTAATTAACTGAGCCTCTGTCAAGAAGAGCCAATGAAGTGATCCCAGAGGTGTATTTTCTGTTACCCGTCCACTCATCAAGGTTTCTCTTAAAGAGTGTTAGTGAGGGACTCTGCCTAATGTAGTTAGGAATTTTGTTCCAAAGCATGGGGAGTCTCTGTGACAGGAATCTAACCTTCCAGCATGTTCTATTTATTGTTATGGTGAGGTTTAGCTCACTAGAGCGAGTGGCTTGCAGTGACTTGGATTTCTTTAGGTGGAGCATGTCCATCAATTCTGAGTTGGACATGGCTTTGTAAGTCAGGCAGAGATCACCTCGGAGTAAGTGATATGCCACTGAGTACAGTCAGAGTTTTTCCAGTAGGGCTGCATAGGACATATGTTTGAGGCCAGTAATCCTCTTGGTGAGGTACTTTTGTGGTCTTTCCAGCTGTTGGAAGTGTCTTGTGAGGTACATCCCAAATGGGGCATTGTACTCTATGATGGGTCTGATGAGTGACGAGTAGAGGGACACTATAATCTCGTTATTTCTAGATGTGAACCCTTTAGTAATTAGATAGACTACATAGAAGGATTTCCTAACTACTTTGGCAATATGATTGTCAAAGGAGAGATTACTATCTACCTGGGTCCCCAGATCTCTTATTACCTCTTCTGTTTTAAGGGGGCTGCCACCTATGTGGTAATTCGTGGGTGTTTTGTTTTTCCCAAACAGGATGACTATGCATTTTTTGGCATTTAGCTTGAGACCATGACTTTGACACCAGGTGTCCGTCTCAGTTTTAGTAGGCATGATCCACCCTTAACAAAGCCGAACTGGGTCGGGTCAAGTGTTTGGAGGTTCCCAATGTCTTTGTTAATGAGTTCCATGATGATGTGCTCCATAGCCTTGCAGACCAGGCTAGTCAGGCTTATGGGGCGATAGTTACCAGGGTCAGTTGTGGCCCCTCCTTTGTGGAGTGGAATAACCGTTGCTGTGCAGCATTCTATGGGCACATAGCCTGTGGAAAGGCTGAGGTTGAACAGTGTGTTTAGCTGGGGGGGTAAGTTTGTTCTGTAGTTCGTGCAATACGCAGCCTGGAACACCATCTGACCCCATTGATGCTGTGCTTTTGGCTTTTGAAAAAGCTGTTTTCACCTGTGCATCTGTGATTTCCGGGACACTACACTTTTCCAGTATTGTTGTGGGCCCTTTTGGGGGTGAAGTTTGCACTGAATCTATCTGCCAGGATGTTGGCAATATCAGTAGGTTCAGTATATTTTGTGCTATTTTGCACTAGCTAAGAGCATATCTGCAAGTTGCCACTTAGATTCTTGACATAGCTAAAGAAGGCTTTGTGGTTATCTTTTGAATCCTTGGCTATGTTTCTTTCGAAGTTAGCCTTGGATGATTTTATGAGGGACCTTAGTTTCTTACTGATACTGATCAGGGATGTCTTTCCTCCTTGGGATTTGATTTTTTTCTGAACTAGTTTCCTCCTTCTGTTATATAGCCTGTTTATGGCAGGGGTCCTCCAGACTGGTTTCCTTCTCTTACAGGAGTGAGTCTTGGTTTTGCTAGGGATGGCATGATCCATGCATCCTTATAGGTGCTCATAGAGTGCATTTGTAAAGGTTCCTGCATCTTGGACACTGTTATCCTTTAGCGTGGGGGCTGTGAAACTTACCACCTATGTCTTAAGTAAGGTGAAGTTTGCTATAGAAAAGTTTTTCACTGTGATTTCCTTGGTTGGGGGTGGTGGTGTGGTGTGGACATCCAGAGTGATTAGTTTATGGTCTGATCTAACCAGTGATGGGTTGACCTCTGGTGCGGAAGACCTGTCGCTCATGTTGGTGATGACCAGGTCCAATATGTTTTCTCCTCTGGTAGTGGAGTTTACCAGCTCACCCAGGGCATTTGAGTTGATAAATTCCAGGAAGCGTTGGACCTGGGAGTTTGTACTTGAATAGTTTTCCCAGTTAATGGTAGGGTAATTCAAATCGCCCAATATCAGGGTGTTCAGTAGGACCTTCATGTTTTCCAGTGTCTCCAGAAAGGCGGGGTGGTGGTCCTGGGTCATGGAGGGTGATCTGTAGCAGTCCACAACTTGCATTGCAGATTTGTCCAATGTTAGTTGCACATGGATTATCTCAGTGGTATCATGCTGCGCCACTAACCTGGAGGTGTAGATATCCTTGATGAATATGGATACACTCCCTCCTTTTGTGTTTCGGTCCATGTTCTGTGGCCGAAATGTGTGGTATGAGTTGTAGCCCAGTAGTGCTGAGGTGCTCTGTGGAGCCTTGAACCAGGTTTCAGTTACTGCACAGATGTCGACATTCTCCATACTGAGGAGTGCTTTGAGTGCATGCATTTTGAGATTTAAACTCCTGGCATTGAGTAGCATAACCCTCATTTTTTTATTTGTGCTGTTTACAGAGGTGGGTTTGACTTTTGAGCTTTGCCGAAAAAAGGCACTATGGGGGCAGCAAGAGCCTTGGCCAGTATTCAAAAGCCTAGGGGTGACAGGTGCAAGCCATCTCTTATGAAGCAATGAGGCTTGTCGAGCATGTTGTCCCAGGGCTGACAGACACTGGATCCCCTTTGAATGACACCAGAAGCTTAGCCAATTGTTGAATTTGATTATTTGTTCTTTATACTGCGGTATCATTTTTGGTGAGGGCAACATACTACTCAGGGTCAGGGTCATACCCAGATAAACAACCAACAGGAAAGGATCCACCAAAAAGTAGTTTATTAAAAGCTCTCTGACGTCTCGGCCACAGCCTTCAAGGAGTACAAATAATACAGACCATTCTATCCATATATATACCATAATACTTAATCAACAAGCTCAATTAAGCAATCATTTAAATTACATGATTACATTCAATTTAACAACATCTTCCAATTAAAATCTTCATTTAAACCCAATGGATGTAGTGTTTTGAATTTTAAAATATACACAGCTTCCTTATGTTGCAAGCGTTGTTTAATATTAACACTTTCATTGTTATAATATTTAATCTGTTCTAAAACACATCCCTTCAGCCCCTTGCTATCACTATTGTGAAAATTCAAAAAATGTGTAGCAACAGGACTTTCTTCTTTATTATTTTTTATGTCATTTACATGTTCTAGAAGTCTTACTTTAAAAGCTCTTTTTGTTTCCCCTATATAAAATTTATTGCAGGGGCAACTAAGTGCATAAATAACACCCTCTGAGTTGCAATTAAAGTTGTTTTTCACTTCAAAGGGGATATTATTAATACAAGCAAAACTAGAAGTAACAAACTGACATGCTTTACATTTGCCACACTGCTGTGTTCCCATTTTCTTTACACTATATAATATTGGTTCTGTTGGAAAATTAAATCTACTTCTTACCAAAAAATCTTTAATGTTCTTGCCTCTTCGGTAGGAAAATTTTAAGTCTACATTCAGCCAAGAATTAATACTATTAAGGGAGCTAAAATATTCCCAAAATTGTAAGAAAAGTTTAATAAATTCTGTTGTAAAGCAGCCATACGTGGTAACAAAATACATACTTTCTTTTTCTTCTTGTTCCACCTTAGTCGCTTGTTGATATTTATAAACCTTTTTATAAGCTGGAACAATTATTCTATTATTTTTACCATTAAACTTATTATAACTGTCAGTTAACATATGTACACTGTAACCTCTCTTAACAAAAGCATCAAATAATAACTGTAACTCTTTGTAAAAAGAATCACTGTTATTGCACAAATGGGAAATTCTAACCATTTCCCCATATGGCAAAGAATTAATAGTATGGGGGGATGTCCACTGTTGCCATGGACATAATGAGTACCCCCCACAAATTTTCTATTAACCGAAGTTATTAAATGTGTACCATTACTAATGTCCAAAACTATATCCAAAAAAGGCATATGAGTACCTATCTTAAGGCCATCAAATTGTAAAGAGAACCTATTAGAGTTCAAATCAGCAATAAATTGTTGAACATATGTTCTGCCATCTTCTACTAAAAAAATTAAATCATCAACATACCTGAAATACCTAATAACATAGTTTTGATAAAATGGATGTCTGTAAATGACTTCAACCTCAAGCAGACCCATTGCCAGGTTTGCATACATGGGGCAAAAGCTGCCCCCATGGCTGTACCTTGTTTTTGACGATATAATATATTATTAAACTCAAAAAAATTATGATTTAAGGAAAAAGATAATAATTCAATAATAAATTCAGTTGATGGAGATTCTCCTAGAAAAAATCTAACAGACTCTAATCCAAAAGAGTGACATAATGGTATACAAACTTTTTACATCAACCGTCACCCAATACATTTTATCATTCCAATGTATATCACGTATTTTCTTTAAAAATTCAAATACATCAGTAATATAAGATGGTAACACTTTAACATATGGTGACAAGTAGTTATGTAAAAAAATACCCAAATTATGTAAAAAATAAAATCGTCCAGAGACAATGGGTCTTCCTGGTGGTTTGTTCAACTTTTTATGTATTTTAGGTAGGCAGTAAAAGTAGGCCATAGAACATTTGTCTACCTGAAATTTATTTTTTACATCTTGACTACTAAAATAGCCTAACCTACATCCCTTCTGAATAAGTTCTTTATAAGCTGTAATAGCTAAATGGTATCCATCTATATCTACTTGTTCATAAGTCTTGTTATCATTGAGATGTTCCATGCACATTTCAAAATAATCTAAACAGTCCATAACAACAATTTTGTTACCTTTGTCTGCTGGCTTAAAAATAATCTTATTCTGTTTGCTTAATGCCATCAAGATTTTCCAATCATTATATTGTATGTTATATTTTATATTATTTTTATCTTTCATAAATTTCTCATATATTACCCCAGTACAATGGTTTACCATTTTGACAAAATTAGTCACCTCACCATGTAAAACTTGTGGGGTAAACTGACTAGAAGAGGGTACATTACTCATATCAAATTTAAAATACGCATTAACTGCCTCCTCTGATACACAGGAATAAAAGCTGTCTGAGGAAAGAGAGCAGCTATCATCCAAAGAATCACATTCACCATTGTTAAGTTGACTAAAAAAATATTTAAGATACAATTTCCTACCAAACACAAAAACATCTGTTTGTATGTCATGCAACCTAGATACAACAGTAGGAATGAAATTCAAACCTAAATTTAAAACAAATAGTTCTGCATCACTAAAATGATATTTAGACAAATTAACCACATAGCTACAAGTGTCTCTTTGTAGGGGATTATCGTTTACCTCGTTTATAACCCCCTGTCCTGTGTTGTTCATAACCGGCGTTATGAGGAAATTTGCGTTGGCGTTTCTGTCCCTGTAGACCGGAGTTGAAAGGATATTGTTCCTGACGAAAAGTCTGGCAAAAAGCATCCAACTGCTGAGCTGAAGGAAGTCCAGGAAAATTCATTTCTCCATGTTCATCTTCCGTGGAGATGTAACCACCTTCTGAAGCAGACGCTGATGAAACGCGATTCTGTCTGTGTTTGTCTTCCTGGTAAAACCTAACTTGTTTGCGTGATTTGCTTCTATTGGCTCTAGATAGAAAAGCCTTATTGGACTCATAATCTCGCACGTCTCTGAGCAATTTGCCCTTTTTCCTGTCCAATAAAGTCAGCTCATATTCCTTAAGCTTATCATTAGTTTGCTTAAGGAACTCATCCATGACAGCAGGTGAGACATGAGTATATAAATCATTGCACAGTTTTTTTATGTCAGCACACAGCTCTTTTTGTTTGAGTCGATCTCTTTCGACTAAAATATGAAGCCATTCAGTCACACATGAATGTGCAGCAGCAACCCAGCATTTGTGAAATGCTAGATCAGTATCCAGAGACAAATCAAAAGGGGTGGTTGGATCTTTGAACACTCGCAGACCTCTGGGTGTAATGTCAATGTCTATATATTTCTGCAAGCCACAGATGTTAAAATAGGTGGCAGTTTCTTTCCACATCTTTTTCTCAAGTTCCAAAAATAACTGTTTACTTTCTGCATTTACCGAAATGGGAGTCTTCCTACCCACATTGGAAAACGGGTTAGGAAAGCGTAAACGCCTTTCATCTTCCCATTTCTCCCATGCAAAAGCATTCTTATCAGTAACATTTCTGAAATTAGTTTGACGCTCACCATGCTCTGAAGAGTTGATAAGAAAATTATCCAAGGATAACTGAGTACCTTCTGCATTATCTTGAAAAACTCTTGGTAGATGGAGATGTGGATCTGTAGACATGAATAAAACAACTGAACATCCAAACCAGATAAACAACCATCATACCCACCTGGGCTACATGATCAGAGAGCTCTTCCATGTCTCTTTTCATGTAGTCCAGGGAGGTACGTCTCAGGTCATTCACACCAACATGAACAATGACAGAGTCATATTTGTACTTGTTCTGGAGTGACCTGAGTGCTTGTGTTATGTGGCGGACTCTGGCTCCCGACAGGCAGCTAACAGTAACCTTTTCCTTGTCCAGCCTAGTGAGTGGGACATCAGTGTGCCTGACTATAGAGTCACCTATTACTAGTGTGTTAGGTATGTTATTTTGCCTTAAGGGCTGTGATTGTGCGATTTTGTGTTTTATGTGTTGTCTGGTTTGTGACGGGAGGTGTAGGTTTTTTGGGTGTCTGCTTTGGAGATCTCTGATGCTTTCGCAGGTTTTTATTTAGAGCCTCCGAGTATGATTTTGTGTATTTATATGTTTTTTTTGCCAGTGCTGGTTTAGTATGTCTATGTGAGGCTGGAGGTGTGGTGCAAGTGTTAACCTTCTCCTCATGACTGCCTGTTCCAGTCTTAGGTGGAGAGAGCTTAGCCTCCAATTTAGCTATATATTTACATCTCTCGCATATGTTAATGTTTTGTGGTTGGAGGAGAGGGTTGTCTGTGTAAATGAGGCAGTTGTAACATTGCCTCTGGATACCCAGGTTCACCAGCTGGACTGGAGAGTATACCTGAAATTGCCCTTTGGTCATGCCTGAATAGTAGGGTGAGCTGCTTTGTCGCTTGGTTGGTGAGGGGTGAATAATGAGCCTTGCCCTGCTGGGCAATCAAGTGTCGGGGTATATTAGTGCTTGCTATTAGGTCTGAGCAAGTGCTGGACTGTAGGATGCTTTTTAAATGCTTAGGTTGAGAGTTAGACTACTTTCAAGGGAAAAACTGAAGAGGAGACTTGGTGGAGCCGGGAATAATTTAGCCCTAGCTAACCTGCGCTGACCGGACGTGCAAAACCATGCAAACGTGGTTTTTACAGCAGGGAAATGAAAGAGATAGAAATTAGCCCAAAATGGCCTATAAACTACTAACTTCTGGGCTGGAACCACTCCTCCAGGGACAGATGGCTGCTCAAAGCTCCCTTTCTCACAGGTGAACAGAGAAACCTCCTTCTATCCAAGTAGGGTATGGGCAACTCAGAAACTTGTAACACAACCCTGAATTCAGCACTAGCCTGAAAACTGGACTATACTAGCTTAGAAAGGTGGGAAACAAGGAAATTTTTTTTTGAAAAGATAAGACTCCTATGCAGAGGTGTACATCAATGCCCTGTATAACCACTTAAGTAGTTGTAAAAAATATTGTCTGTACCAAACCAGATTCAAACCAGGTCTTACCAGAAAAACAAACCAACTTGGTAGACTCCTGGGATAGACAGACTCTGTGCTCAGTTTACCAGAGCTGCTCAAAGTTTGGCATCCTAAGCCAGAGATCTGAAGTCAATCTAAATGAAATCCAAGGCATCCTGTGAATTCAACTGAAAAAATAAGTATTTTTATGACCTTCTTTGCACATTTAAACTGTTTGCAACTGTTTTGCTGCCTACTTTAAACTGTTTTTATTGTTTGTGACTGTGTTTTCTGCACTGGCTATTTGCAGTACTTGAACAATTTATAGCACAGACTAGATTCAGACTTGCTGAAGCTAGACTATTTGGCATTTTCTGAGCACTAAAGCCAGCCATCTTAAATTGAGGGCCTTCCTGTGCCCTTGTGGAAGAACAGTATAGTCAAGGACCCATCTGATTTGTGGACTGTCGGAACAAGGCTCAGTCTTGGGCATTCCTACTGGTTGGATGTTTGAAAACTGTTTTACTTAGCTGATACTAAAACACAGCATTTGCACGTAGCTGTGCACCGTGCAACAAGGGTTAGCACTGCTGTGTGTAGACTCAAATGACAAAAATGTCAAATTTTCCCTAGATAACTGCTAGGAACCCTCCGAGGCTTCCCTGCTTCTCACTGTGCAACACAGTTCAGCACTGCTACCCAGATAGCAACCTAGCTGCACGTTTTGAGGTGCTGGCACAGGTTTCTGTCCATCAACCTCCCATATATTAGCTGATTTTACTAGTTCTGCAGCAGAACCTAGTCCATCTAGCCTACCCTACAAAACGTATTATAGAATTTACCTGACATAATGGAAGGCCAGTTTCCCACTCTTTCTCTAGCCAGCCTGATTGACATGGGCATCCTGAGGCAATGTAGCAATTGTGTAATATATACAGACAACCTACTACTCCTAAAACATGCAAATACAATAAGTGACAGATTTATCTATACTATAACTCTGGAATGAATGCTCTCTCTCTCTCTCTCTCTCTCTCTCTGTGTGTCTCTCTCACGTAACAACATTCCAAATACCAAGGAGGCTGTCAGCTCCCTCACTCTACCTCCCACACATACCAAGCACACAATGCATAAACCCACATATGTGGAGGTACTAACTAGAACTATACCAAAAGAGCAAAGACCTCCCAAGTGCAAACCTTCTGAACAGAATATGTTCCCAAGAGCACCCACTACACATAATAACACACATGTCAGTGTCTCACCCATTAAGCCACTAAGAATATATCTAAACCAAATGTGTTGATCAAAGGCCACTCCATAGTGAGACACACAGATGTCCTTCTCACTAGGGTGGACAAGGAGAAGGTCATGGTCAGCTGTCTGTCTGGTTTCAGGATCTGCCAAATCGCACATGCACTCAAGTTTCTCAACAACAAGTACTGTTATGACTCTGTCATAGTCCATGTAGGAGTAAAAGACTTGAGACGTACCTCACTGAACTGTATGAAGAGAGACTTGATGGACCTTTCAGAGTATGTGTCTCAGGCAAGTATGCCACTAGCCCTAAGCAGCATTCTTCCCTCACCCAGGATGATGCCACAATACAAACAAAAATTATTGAGTTCAAGAATTGGCTTAGCGGCTGGTGTCAGTTCAGGGAGATCCAGTATCTGACAGCCTGGTTTGATATGGTCGACAGACTACACTGCTTTGCCAGAGATGGTTTTCATCTGTTGCCTGTAGGCTTTACATTGCTGGCAAATGTACTTGCCACCCCATAATGCCTTTTTAGGCAATGTCATAAGAGCAAAATTGACATAAAAATATTTTCCAGAATCAAACTCAGGGTTATGCTTCTTAATGCTAGGAGACTAAGTCAGAAAACTGCACTCACTTGAAGAACTTCGCACCCTGGAAGATACTGATGTCTGCACAGTCACAGAGACATGGTTCAAGGGCTCAGAGTGTACCCCAGCTATGCTGAGGTATAATACCTTACACATGTTCAGACCACACAGCAAATGTGAAAAAACCAAGGGAGGAGGAGTACCCATCTTCATTAATGATAAATACACCTCTAGACTGGTTAAACAGTATGACTCTCTAGAGTTACTCCAAGTCCCACTAACTGTAAGAAAGACCCCACCCCAATATCAATGTTAGCTATAGGTCCCCCAGCATGAACCATGAAAACCACACAGCCTACCTGGAGCAACTTGAGTCACTCTTAGTACATCCAAATGCCATGGTTATGGGAGATTTTAACTATCCTTCCATTGATTGGGTAACATATATGAGCACAAACGGGCTTGCCCAAAAATTCCTGGACTTTGTTAACACAAATGTTCTGGAGCAGATAGTCAGCACCCCCACAAGGGGCTCTAACATCCTTGACATAGTGCTCACCAACATGGGGGATCGCTACACCACCCCATGTATGGGGCCCTCTCTGGTAAAGCCCATTCATAAATCAGTCTCCTTTGAAGAAACAATCATACCTGACCCACCATCAAGAGCAAAACGGTTAAAAAATTTTTCCAAAGCAAACTATAGCCTACTAAGTAATAGCCTCAATAGTCTCAGACCCCCTGCTGAGTCTGTCCGCAATGACCCCTATACTGAGGTGTACACAAATGTCCTGTATAAACACCTATATAACTGTATATGCTCAGCTGTACCAGAGCAAATCAAATCAAGATCCTCACAAAAAAATAAGCCACCCTGGTGGACATCCAGCATAGACAGCTTGACTGAAGAAACACCAGCTGTACTCGGTTGCATACCGCCTGATCTCTGCCTGACATACAAGGCCATGTCCAACTCAGAATTGATGGACATGCTCCACCTAAAGAAAACCTTATCCCCTCGAGCCACACGCTCTAGGGATCTAAACCTCACCACAACAATAAATAGGACATGCTGGAGGGATAGATTCCTGTCCCAGAGACTTCCTATGCTTTGGAACAAGATTCCAATCTACATTAGGCAGACCTCCTTGCTAACACTCTTCAAGAGAAACCTTGACGAGTGGATGGGAAACAGAAAGTTTACCCCGGGGATCACTTCAGTGGCTCTGCTGGACAGAGGCACAGGGAACTAATCTAAGGGGGCGGCGAAAGCCAACACATTCTGGCTAGGCTTATAAATGCCTTTGGGCAGATAGCCTAGTACCTACCTATAAACCTATGAACAGGTTATACAATAAGAGAAAGAAAAGATAAGATGGAATGGTCCCAGCAAAAGAAGATCTCATTCCAAAGCATAAACAAGCAGATTAGATATCTTGTAAAGTCCTCTAAACCTAATTATGAAACTAAATTAGCATCCCTAGCTAAGGAAAATAACAAAGCATTTTTTAGTTATGTCTGAAATCTTAAAGGGAAGGCCCAGCCTTTTACCAAACTAGCCGTGGACCTGAGTACATCAACAACCTGCTAGCTGACAGGTTTGGTGAAAACTTCACCCCCTGTCTCCACCAGTCATACCCCAGAATATACCTGTCATAAGTCCTCTGCCTATTATCTCCAGAGAGCAGGTCATAGCCACACTCTCCAAGGCCAAAAACACAGCCTATGGGACCGGACAACATCCCAGGCTGCTTATTAAATGGTCTACAACAGGAGTTAGCAGAACTGCTGAGCACTTCAGTCTCAGTCTGAGCACTGGCTTTGTCCCAGCTGAGTGGAAAACAGCAACCATAATCCCTTTGCATAAAGCAGATCCCTCAACCTAACCAGCCTTATCTGCAAGGGCATGGAGAGAATCAACATAGACATTATCAACAAGGATGTAGGTGACCTTCGAACTATTGATGTGAGCCAATTTGGCCTTGTTAAGGGCAGATCTTGCCTGATAGACCTGGAGGACTTCTTTGAGAATGTCGCCAAGGCCCTGAATGAAGGCAAAACAATTCACACTGTTTATCTCAACCTAGCCAAGGTCTTTGACACAATCCCTCACTCAGGCATCATTGAAAAACACACCCAGCTTTAGATTAACTCTTACATTACTAGATGGGTTGCCAACTGGCTCACAAACAGAACACATACAGTCAAAATTTGGGATGCCAACTCCACTAGCTGACCTGTTACCAGTAGTGTTCCACAAGGATCTGTGCTAGATGCCCTACTGTTTAGTACCTATTTTTCAGAAGTCCAGGTGAAATTAGATGCTGTTGACTGCAAACTGGGTGCAAACATCAACTCCCCCAAAGATGTCAACATACTACAAAATGATCTTACACAGACAAATGATTGGTGTCAAAGCCACAGATTTAAACTAAATACAAAAAATGCTTTATCATCCCCTTTGGCAAAGGAGAAACCCCTGCTAATTTATAACCCCACGCAGTTCAAACCCAGTAGTGAGAGATTTAGGAATGCAAGTTGATAGCAGCTTTAATTTAGATCATTAGGTGTCCACAGTAGTAAGGAATGCCTTCTACAATGCACACCTCATAAGCAAGGGTATAGCATCAAAAGCTAAGGAGGTTATAACTCCCCTGTAGTCGGCTTTCATCAGACCAATAATAAAGTACAATGATCCCTTCTGTATGGACCTCACCAAACACCTGCAGCAACTGAAGAGACCTCAGAGGTTTCTCACCAGGAAAATTCAGGGCCTACAACACATGATCTACATGGACAAACTGAAGGCCCTATCATATAGAGGCGACTTGCGCCTGGCCTATAGAGCAGTCTCAGATCCTGCCTTGATGAAGTTGCTGTACATCCGCAAATCCAACAGGACAAGATTCACTCATTCTAGGCATCTTAACCTAGCCTGCGCTATTAACATATGTCTCCCAGAGGTTGCCACTCCTTTGAAACAAACACCCAATTCATGTAAAACAGAGCTCCTCAATGACTTTATTTATTTGTAACCTGGACTATCGAATGGGAAACCGTAAATTTACACCGGGGGGGTTTCACCTATGTCCCTCTTAGATAGGGGCAGCCAGTGCTGATTTTAGATTCATGTTCAAACATAGACTATATATCTATAAGGAACAAGGGTATAACATGGCTAGGTTTGTAGAGGTCTTAGGGCCAATAGCCTAGTAACCTCGTATGATCCTATAATCCTATGATACAACAAAAGAAAGAAACTAATGTCCAAAAACAAGAAGCAACTAACTCAGCAGAGGAAGAAATCCCTTACTAGTATAAACAAACAAATTAGGGAGCTAGTGAAGTCATGTAAAATGAATTTCATAGCAAAAATAGCATGTCTAAATAAACAAAATGACAGGCATTTTTTAACTACATATGAAACCTTAAGAGGAATACCCAGCTATGCACAGAGCTGTTTGCGGATGGCACCACTCATACTCATCCAGAAGTAACAGCCAACCTACTAGCAGACAGATTTGGATGAAACATCAACCGCCCTCATCCACAATGGTTATCCCCCAAAGTGTACCAGCCACAACTCCTCTGCCTATTATATCAAGAGAGCAGGTCATAGCCTTGTTCTCCAAGGCCAAAAACAGAGCATCAATTGGACAAGACAGCATCCCAGGTTGAATTTTAAATCACTTAAAACATGACTTAGCTGACCCACTTAGATCCCTATTTAACCACAGCCTCAGGACTGGCTAATTTCCAACAGAATGGAGGACAGCAACAGTTATCCCTACGAGCAAGAGGAACCGTCAACTGACCCTGGAAATTATGGACATATAAGCCTGACTAACCTCATCTGCAAGGCCATGGAAGAATCATTTTGGACCTTATTAACAGGGAGATAGGTAACCTCCATACTCTGGAGTCAACCGAGTTTGGATTCGTTAAGGGTAAATTTTGTCTGTTAAATCTGGTTGACTTCTTCAAGAAGGTCACCAAGTCCCTGCATGAGGGAAAGACTATTCATATTGCAGACATTATTTTCTTTCAACACTCCTTGTTGCTTGGACTGTACAATACCCTGCAAATGTATTTGAATGACCTTTATTAATATAGCTCTGAAATGTCATTCTCTTTGCCAGAAATATTCTTTATCAACATAGATTGTAGCAAATTGCATTTTATGTATCACATGTCATGCAAATCTGAATTCTGTAACAGACAAATAACATCTGAAGATACTCTAATTCTAAAAATTCTACCTAGAATGTACCACTGCAGTTGTAAATGTGACAATTACTATTGTTTCAATTGTAAATATTATAAACTGCTGCTGCCTGTTACTAAAACAATTTCTCTGCCTTGTTGCCTGGATGAAGGTGAAAAGCACTTTTGAATCAGCCCACCTACTCAGTTATCAAGTTAGATAAGTATATAAAATCAAAAATCATCCATGATAAATCACCGTCAAACCTAAAATGTAGCTATTGCTCCCAGATAATAACACAAATACAATATGTATTCATAAATGTTGAAAAGCAATCATACCAGGAATTATAAAGTTATTTGTGGTATACCCACAAAATGCATCTCCCCATTTTTTCATGAAGGCATGATACTGAAGGTGCCTTGTCCCCTATTGTCCACTTCTCTGAAGCCAAAACAAATGTTCGTCCATGTCCTGGAGCCTAAATTTTGAAATAAAAATTACCTCACAGTTTCCTGTAATACTCTAGTTCTAGGGGACAAAAAGAGCTTGGAGAGTACTTGCTAGAATTACTTCACCCAACCATATCCCACTTGAAACCCAAAACTTTCTAACTAACCTTTGTGTTCGCCTTCCCTTCTATGAAACCAAGTCAAGAAATTATATGAACCTCGTGTTGTCCATGGTGCTCCTGTTTTCCAGTGAAGTCAATGTTCATTTAATCAAACACCCATAACTAAAAAATTGAAATAAGCTTGCTTCTAATCTTCATGACACAGAAAGACCCCCTTATCATGAACAAAGCATCAGACGTGACAACTTTGTTCTCAAGCATGATTTTATAAATGCAGAAAAAAGTAGTTCATTGGGAACTTAAGAAGATCAATTAAGTCTTAAAAGCTGGATACATTTCTAATCTTAGACAAAATATTAAAATATCAACATTATTGCTGTAAACATGGATTAAGAATGTATGTGCTTAACTTCCAAATGTTGAAGTAGTTTGAAAGGAAGTATTTCAAATACTTATTTATCTGGATGCTATCACAAATGCAGTAGCTGTCTTTTGTAGAATGCAAAGTGAAAAGTAAATTTTATAATTTCATAGACACATTTAACTTTCAATGAAAGAGCGGTTTTAAGTCCAAAAAATACCTAAAAAGAATAAACAAAGCTTGCAAATGTCTATTTTTGAAGCAAAACAACATATCCAGGTCATGCATGTCTATTGTTATAGCAATACATTGGTCATTTTTTTTTTGCTCAAGAAATTTATACAAAGTCAAAAATAATGGGGACAAAGGTTTAAAATCAGAGTAATTTTGCAAATATTATTCTTAATTTAAACGTTAATAGGAAAACAAGTTTTGCCTCAATGTGCATTTTCAGAACAATGAGAAATGTGAATCTACAATGTCTGGCATTATTGACTAAATTTGATCCACAGTGATTTATTCAAAAATCAAACAAGACAAAAATATGAGGTGGAATCAGGGACATTCTGCAAAAGCAGGGACAATTCAAAGGTTTGTATAGCACATAACAGAGCAAAGCAGCAGCCGTGCACACCACCACCAACAAAACAAACTAAAAATCCAGGTGTGCCAAAATGACCACATGGAGCCCAAATACTGAAAAAGTGGCAACTTTTAATAAAAAACTCAATACCCTGTTAAAACGTAAAAAAATCTTATTGTAAACTTTAATGCCCCAGTGCTTAATACGGCATTTTCATCTGAACCAATGAGATTTCATCAGATCATAGTATCCCAAACTCAAGACCAGTTTTATATAACAACATTAATTAATGAAACAATTAAATCTTCTTCTTATTTTGGCTTTACCTGGTTAGGGGTCACCACAGCAGATCATCTGTCTGCTCATGATTGGCAGTGGTGTTTTAAGGTGTTGAGTTGTCAGCCTGGCGCCCAACCTTCCACAGAAGGCACACACATGCCCACACTCACACCTAGAGCCAATTTAGAGTATCCAATCCACCTACTGCATGCCTTTGGGATGTGGGAGAAAACCAGAGCTCCCGGAGAAAACCCACGCGACTACAGGGAGGACATGCAGACTCCACACAGAAAGCATCCCTGTCGAGAATTGAACCAGAGAACCTCTTGCTGTGAGGTGGCAATGCTAACCGCTGCACCACCATGGCCACCCTAATGAAACAATTAATAATAATCAATCTAAAAACACCCTAACTCATTTCTAACAAAGTAACAGTATTTAAAATTATGAATGCTTAAAAAATCATTTACAAACAAAATAATATTAACCCCAATGCATAACTAAATGGCCAAATACTTATTGTGTAACAAAAATAATTTCTACAAAAATAATTTCTACTAAAAATAAAACATATTAGGCAATCACCAATAAAATCTTTACAATTTAGCTACCCATAACTTCAAGACTGGTAATATAGAGATACTCTTGTTTATGTCTGGGAAGGTGGCCACATTCAGCTTCAACTGCCAATGCATTTCTCTATATTCAAGATCAGTTTCCCAGTTGCCTCCCCTAAAATATACTTGTACCATATCAAGAATAACAAACTTAAAACAAAGTTCCTACATTTTAAAGTGTGCTTGTATAAGAAATTATTCTTAGTTTGATGTTTAATATATTTGTGTTCACAGATTCTTTTGCTGAGTTTCATCTCTGTTTTAACTATATAAAACACTACACATGATGAACATTTTGTAATGTACACTACTCTTTGGGTTGAACAAGTTCTATCTTTTAATGTTCATAGTTTTGTACTAAGCTAATTGCCCTTGTGAGCCATTTTAAGCCTAGCCAATTATCCCTTGTGAGATTTAAACCCTGCACCTAGTGTTTGTAAGGCAAACACCTTTGCCATTAAGCCACCCTCCCAAGCCACATTATGACTGAAACCTCATTGTTATTACCTGCAAATGTTTTCCCCAGTTAAAATGACCTTACAGTAACCACATCTACGACATTTGGTTGCACTTTTAGTGTCATTTGTGTATATTAGTTCATACTGTTTTTCTGAGGAACCCCTTTAAGCTTTTACCCATTTTATAAACAAATTGCAGTTCTGCTGACCTATGAATAAGTGCAGTAGAGATGTCACAGTACTATTATTTGCATCGGAAATGCATATACCTTTCTTGTTGCTTAAAATGAGCTAGTTGTCAGACTGAATTCAATATCTTTGCAGCACACGTCATTAGAACACTGACAAACTGTACAGCTTAAGAGATTTGACTGTAAATTACTGCTATCATATAAATAATGGGATGCAACATATTTTTTAGCTATAGCACTGTAACCATCTGTGCAGTTTTGCAGTTTTATTTATTGCATATTGTGAATATATATATATATATTGTTTTTATATACACATCACTGTATATAGACGTATGAGTCTATATCACCTCAAACGCACCACTTGTTACCAGTCAGAGATCTCACTGCAGAGAGTAAAGGACAAGTTCCCAATCCCAAATGTACCTCAGTTTCATACAAGAAAAGAACAGCATTTTCTGATCTTTCCATATTTGATTACTTTTGCCAGTGTTTTCATCATTCAAACAAGTGAAAGTTCAAATACATATTTTACACCCATATATATTTCAATATATTTATATATATATATATATATATATATATATATATATATATATATATAGGGACCTACAGACACTGGATCCTACCCAGTTCGGCTTTGTTAAGGGCAGATCCTGCCTCTTAAACCTGGTCAATTTCTTTGAAACAATCACCAAGGCCATTGATGAGGGGAAGGTGGTCCACACAGCCTACCTGGACCTCGTAAAAGCCTTCGATACAATACCCCACTCTGGAATTATAGATAAGCTCACCAGCTTAAATATAAACCCCTATGTCACTAGATGGGTTGTAAACTGGCTCAAGGACAGAACCCACATGGTTATAATTGCTGGAGCCATGTCAGACTCCAAACCAGTTAAAAGTGGCGTCCCACAAGGCTCAGTCCTGGGACCTCTCTTGTTCGGTATATATTTCTCAGAGGTACAGGCCAACACGGAAGGACTGTGGCTAACCAAGTTCGCAAATGACTGCAAACTGGGCACCATAATCGACTCTCCAGCCGACACAAGCATACTCCAAAAGGGCCTCATACAAACAGACAACTGGTGCCAGAGACATGGCCTCAAGCTAAACGCCAAAAAGTGTATAGTCATCCCCTTTGGCAAAAACAAAGTGCACACAAATTACCACATAAATGGTAATCCATTAAGTACAGAAGAAGTAATTAGGGACCTGGGTACCCAAGTTGATAGCAATCTCTCATTTGACAACCACGTGGCCAAAGTGGTTAGAAAAACATTTTATATAGCCCACCTAATCATGAAGGGATTCACATTTAGATCAGGGGAGGTCATCGTGCCTCTTTACTCATTCCTCATCAGGCCCATAATTGAGTACAATGCCCCTTTTGGGATGTACCTTACCAGACACCTGCAGCAACTGGAAAGACCCCAAAAGTACCTCACCAAGAGGATCAAAGAGCTCAAACAGATGCCATATGCTGCCCGGTTAAAGAAACTCCAGCTCTACTCAGTGGCATACCACCTGCTCAGAGGCGATCTGTGCCTGATGTATAAAGCCATGTCCAACCCGGAATTAATGGACATGCTGCACCTCAGAAAATCCAAATCCCATCGAGCTACGCGCTCAAGAGACTTGAACCTCAGCACTGAAATAAATAGGACATGCTGGAGGGAC